>NW_022589715.1:3457052-3627587 GCF_004348235.1 Phoca vitulina | reverse complement strand
TGTTGTTGTTGTTGTTGTTGTTGTTGTTGTTAAAGCCACCAAAGAACTAAGGAGACAGTTCCCTTTGGTTCCTGATTCGTTTCTCACTCTAGAACTTTCCCTAATTTTATTTTTTAGTTGTAAAAATGAAATGTGAGTAGTCTAAGCATATCATCAGGGCAGCTTACCTGCAGAAAGAGTAACCAAGGGGGCGCCTGGGTGGCTCAGTCATTAAGTGTCTGCCTTTGGCTCAGGTCATGATCCCAGGGTCCTGGGATCGAGCCCCGCATCAGGCTCCCTGCTCCTTGGGAAGCCTGCTTCTCCCACTCCCCCTGCTTGTGTTCCCTCTCTCGCTGTGTCTCTCTCTGTCAAATAAATAAATAAAATCTTAAAAAAAAAAAGGAAAGAGTAACTAAATATACATTTAAAAAATGCCTCACAGTGAGTCTGGTGGTTTAGGTTTGAGCAGGTCATGAAACCATGTAATATTGTAACTATAATAGCTAATATTCATTGAGCACTTAAAATGTCCTCAGTTCTATTCTACATACATTATATACATCCTCTCACTGAATCCCCAACAACTCTATACAGTAGGGGCTATTAATCATCTTCATTTTATAGATGAGGAAACTAAGGCACAGCATAGTTGAGTCACATGACTGGGTCACCCAGGTTTGAAATGAAAGAATCAGGATTCAAAGACAGGCACCCTGATTCCAGAGCACAGGCTCTTAATCAAGCCAAGGATTATAATGCTTTATTTAAACAAACATACAAGAATCAGATACACAGATAGTTATTGTTTTTCAAGGCACTAACATTATCACCTTGGGAAAATAAGCCCATTTTCTGAGAGTGTTGCCATTTCTCAAAATATTTTTGGAACCGGCCTCTGACCCAATTACAAATTTATAAGGCAATTAGATTTGTTAGGCTTATGCCTTGGTTTTGATTAAAGGCAGCATTACCATAGTACAAATATATAGTTCTATAAGTCAATGAAATTGATGAACATTGCCTCTCCCAAATGAAAATACATAAGGAAAGATAACTCCCAAAAGAAGAAATATAAATGACCAAAAAACATATGAAAAGATGTTCAACCAAATATAGTCAAAGACATGCATATTAAAATAATGAAAAGATACTTTTTATCTACTAGGTTGACAAACATTTTAATGATTTGCAATATCCAGGGTTAGCAAGGATGGGGGCAATAAAGACTCTTACGAATTACTGGCGATAGTATAACTTGGTATAATTTTTCTGGAAGTCAGCTTAGCAATACACATCAAAATATTAGTTGGACATATCCCTGATCCAGATATCACAATTTTAAGAGTTTATTCGAAGAAAATAATTCTGATTCTAAGAACATTTCTTATTCAAAAAACTCCTTTCCTAAGAAGAAGAGAATTAGGTCAAGTGTATAAATATCTTGCAACCAGGATGTCCATGATAGTCCTGCTCATAGTTAAAAAATTGATAACTAACTAAATGCCCATTAAACTAAATGTCCATTAATTAAGTGTTGATTAAATAAATCTACATAATGGGAAATTATAGTTATTAAAATGATGATGTGTGTTAGAGAGATATCCACAATATGGTGTTTATTTTTATTTTTTGTTTTTTATAGTGTTGATATTTTAAAAGCAAGTAATATAATATTACAATTATAATTAGTATAAGACAATAATATAAAAATTATGGTAGAATCTCATCCCATTTTATTTATCTCTATATCTCTCCACCCACAAGTACACAAATATGGATAAATATTCTGGAAAAGCTATTCACTAATATATTAAGGGTGATTGTTTTTGTGTGTTAGGACTTCATGCAATTCTTTTTTATTTTATTGTCATACCATTATCATTTCATGCAATATATTCTTATACTGTTAACTTTTAACTTTACAATATTCTCTTTATAATTAGGCAAAAATAAATCTCTTTATAGTTTGAAAAAAAGAAGTTACGAATACCTAACTGGGTCATTCACAATCTTTACCAGACATGGTCTGCAACAATCTTGGACCGTATTCAAAATAAGAAATACACTCACAAATGAAGGGAGCTTGCCACTAACGATTCTTTTGTCATGTGAAACACAGCTCAGTCTCAAAAGAGAATTTACAAAATTGTTTCATCACATCATGGAAATAAGAGTCTCCAAATGGTGACGATGTGCAAGCGCTCAACGTGTATTTGAAGATACAGTTCTGGACTGTTTGTTGACAAAAATCATCTCACCACTTTTACTGCTGTGACTCACATACTCTGTTTGTTTACATCAGTTTTCATAAAAAAATTTGAGATAGCTGAGCCCCAAAGAAATCCTCTCACTCGGTGGCTGAGCAAGCCGTAATTTCTTTAGTTTTGGCATGCATTGGTAAAAGAATGCATATTTTTGCTTGCTTGACCAACCTCAGGAATCTGCAAGTCTGCTAACATTGCATTATGTGGATGGTGCCCTGAATAATACCATGTGCCCTGTCGCAAAAGCCAAAGATGCACTTGTGGAATTTATTTTATTCTGATTTATGAGGACTACTGCACACAAATAGATTATTGTAGTGTCTGTGATTAATGGGACACCACACAGCTGCATGGACTTCATAAATCATTGTATGCGATGTCTGAGCGAATTTTACTTGCAAAATCAGGCTCAATCAGCTGGGCTCAAAAACTGGGTAAAGCAGAAGGATGTGTCCGGTGGTGGGAGGTATCGAGGATTATGTAGCAGTCAGTACGGGTCCGATTTTATGTCTCTTGTTATCAGTGATGTGGAAGAATGAATAAGCAACACATTAATTAAATCTGCAGATGGAATTGGAAATGTCACAAAGGCTGAGAAGGCCCAAGAAATGATACAAATTGGCCTAAATTTAGTGATAAGTGGGGGTTGGAATAAAGGACAAAAATACAAGAGATTTGAGCATGTGTGCACATGTACACACAAATCAATAAGTGATGAAAGAAATCAGTTAATTTTATAACTCTCTTAAGATCTCGAGTATCATATGAAAACAGTTTGGGGATAATGAATATTAAACAAGAATGCCTGCAGGGTTTTATTCTAAGATCAATATTTGTTTTTAAAGTAATGGGTTTATTGCTTTTTTGATACACGAGTAATACATATTCATCATAAAAGAATGAGGAGCTACGGATCAGCAACAATAAAAAATATTCCTTTAATTCCATCATTCAGTGGGATATATAGTCATATATATATATATATATATGAGAAAATGAGTCATTTTGTATATTCAATTTGGTATCCAATTTTATTCGTGTAAGAATACTTTTTTTTTTTTTAAAGGCTAGGTTCTTGAGAACCATGGTCTATACCCACCTTTCTCTGGATCATTGAATTTGTTCCCTTCAATCTCAGTAATTAGAAGCTTGGAGAAAAATGACAAAGGGCTAATATTTGTAAAGGCTAAAGCTGGAGAGAAAAAAAAGGAAAAGAATTTTTTTTTTTTTTGAAGACTGTGCCCGCTCTTGGGAAATTTCTGACACCACCAGCTAGCAGTCCATGTCTCTGAGCCCTTAGGGGTCAGCCTTTCCACAAGGGAGCAGTCACAGAATTCCCCCCACATTTCCCGGCCTTGTGGTGAAGCTGGCCCTCTGATCCTGAGAATTATTGGCACTTCAGCAGAGTCACTATTATGAACTGAGGAACACTCCTATTTCCAGAAACAATTTAAAAGGAGGAGGCGATTCCCACACGGAAGGTTATTCACGAGGGTGGAGGAAGGTAGTCATCTGAGACAAATGTCCTTCTGAGGGCAGGGTTACGGAAGGCATGAAAAGAGGGAAGGAAGAAAGAGAAGGGAGCGTGGGAGGAAAGAAGAAAGGAAAAAAAATGAAGGAAAGTTCTGGTTTGGGGCCCTAAAATATAGCTCTGAGCCAAGGACAATGGAATAAATGAAATAAAAGCCTAATTCAAACAAACACAGGCAGAACCTGAATCTTATTATGAATCAAACCTGAAAGTGTAGGGAGATTGTCAAATCAAGGGAGAACAAAGTCATTTCTGGAGCCTTGAATTTGGCATTAGGTAGACTTAGGAGGCCAGCGTCCCTTGTCCCAGCTCTGGGTTCTTGGTGAGGAGGGTCACATGGGCTGCCCTGGGCTCATCTGTCCTTGTGGTGGCCACACAAGAGGGAAAGGGCCGTGGGTGGGAGTCCTTGGGATACCAGTTTCCAGTTTTCCCACCCACCACCTGGCTGTTGTTAAGCACTTCCTGTCACCTCTTTGGGTCTCAGTGTTCTCATCTAAGAAATGAAAAGTTAGCCCTGAATCACCTCTAACATCCTCTTTAACGGACTTGCGCTCCCAAATCTCCACAGGACCTTAGAACTACCTTGGGAGCCTTTCAAAACCCACCATGCAAAGGCCTCCCTCCAGACCATTTATATCAGAATCTCTGGAGTGCGACAGGTGTCACTATTTTTATGCTCCTCAGGTCATTCCAATGTGCTTCCAAGGCTGGAAATCTCTGAACTGTACTAGATGAGTTTTGATTCTTAAAACATTAAGAAAAATAATAGCTAACATTTATTGGATGCTCATTCTATGCCAGAAGCACTTTACATATTATGCTTCATTTAATCCTCACAAGGACCTCAGGAATTAAAACTTTCCATTTCTCCAGTACTACAGATGCAGATGTTGAGACGTCGGGTGGCTAGGTGATTTGTCTGAGGTTACCCAGCCAGCGAGGAGTGAATTCTAACGTAGGCAATTCGATCCCGGAACTGAGGATCCTGCCCGCTAAACCATGCTGAAATACAGAAATCTGAACAGCCTCTTGTAAGTGAAGTTAGGCTTTGGAAGTTTTGCAGAATCACCATTTTTTCCATAAATTAGAACTGGGTGAGAACACTTCATTCTGGTCCTGTTTCCTGTCTGTCCTTCGAATTTTGTAATTTACTATAATTTTCACTCAGAGTAAGTGCAATAGGGGTTGCTTTATAAAGCGTCTGTCCAAGTATTGCCATGCCTACTGTTAAGTAGTACTTACACACCGCTTACTATGTGCTGGCCACCATCCCAAGTGTTTCTGTGCTTTCGTGCACAGTTGACCCTTGCACGACATGGGTTTTAGCTGTGTAGTCCCCCTTACACATGGATTTTTTTTTTTTATAAATACAGTACAGTACTAGAAATACATTTTCTCTTTTTTATGGTTTTCTGAATAACATTTTCTTTCATGTAGCTTGCTTGATTGTAAGAATACAGCATAAAATACATATAACATACAAAATATATTTTAATTGACTATATTATTAGTAAGGCTTTTGGTCAACTGTATGCTATTAGTAGTTAAGTTTTGAGGGAGTCAAAGTTCTATGCAGATTTTTAATTAACTACTTAATTAATTTGACAGAGAGAGAAAGAGGGCACAAGCAGGGGGAGCAGCAAAGGAAGACGGAGAAGCAGGATCTCCTCTGAGCAGGGTGCCCAATGTGGGGCTCGATCCCAGGACCCTGGGATCATGACCTGAGCCGAAGGCAGACACTTAACCGACTGAGCCACCCAGGCGCCCCTCTATGCAGATTCTTGGCTGGGGTAGGGATTGATGCCCCTAACCCCCATACTGTTCAAGGGCCACAGTATTTTCAAAAATGACCACAATATTTTGAAGCTCTTCTCATCAAGAAGTAGAGTCTATTTCTTCATCTCTTGTTTTTGGACTTGGCCATATGACTTACTTCGGCTAATGAGATACCAGCAAATGTGACACAAGCGAAGGCTTAAAAAGTGCTTAAGGACTTGTGTGTGACCTCACCTTTCTAGCCCTTAGAACCCAGCCACCACATGAAGACGTCCAGGTGACACTGCTAAATGTTGGGGATCCATGGCTCTGTTGCCCAAGCCGAGTATACGACATGTGAGTGAGGCCATCTGGAACCAACCAGCCCCAGCCCACTGCCAACTGACTGCTAGAACATGAGTGATCCTGGTGAGACCAGCCCAAGAACCACTTAGCTGAATTCAGCACAGATTGTCAACCCAAAGAATAATGAGCCAAATATTGTTGTTTTAAACTATTAAGTTTGGGGGCAGTTTTTATTCATCAAAAGCTAACTGATATACATATATTTACTCCTTTATTTCTCATAAGACACTATCAGGTAGATTTTGTTATTATCTCTGTTTTATAGATGAAGAAACTGAGGTCGAGGAGGGTTCAGTAAAAAGTCACTTAGCTAGGAAGTGGTTGTATCAGGGTGTGAACCCAGATAAATGGCTCTACGATTCATGCTATACTATCGTAAGAGCTCTAAGTAAAGTTCTGCACTTAAAAAAGAACAATCTTCCATTTAATTGTTAGTTGAATTCCTGAAAAACTCAGTATATATTCAAACTGCAAAAATACTCTTATATTTTTACATATATTTACATATGTTTATATGTAAAACAGAATTAGGTTCCAGGATGAGATAATTATAAACAATTCTTTTTAGGAACATGAAATAATCCAAGAAGATATTAAAAAATGATGCAGGATACAAGACAATTCTTTGTTTAAGGAATTGGTCCGTAAGTATAGGAAGCATATCATTCTTGGGCCCTGCCTACCAAATGCCAGGAGCACCACCCTCCTACAATCATTGTAGCCACAAAAAATTCCCCCATAAATTTCCAAAAATGGTTACTTGCGTCCCACTCCCAGAGAGTCTGTTTAATTGGTCTAATGTGCAGCCAGGGTTAAGTCTCTGGTACAGGTGAAGCCCAATTAAGAGCTCGTAGAGTTTGGTCTGTGATGATGGACAGACCCTTTATTTCACAACCAGGCCATCAAGAATGGTTGTGCAGGTTGTGCACTGCAGTCCTGGAGGGCATGTAGTCACAAAGACTGTGAAGCCCTCTTCATCTATCAGATAGGAACAACATACTTGCTGGCTGGCTCGAGTGAAATCACATGGGAAAATATTATATATATACTTTAGGTGACATGGAATTTTTCCTTAAACAACTTTCTTTAGTTGAGTAGCATTTTAAATTATTTAGACTGTATCTCTCTTCATAAAAGCCTACAAGATTTTATTACATGTATTAAAAATTAAGCTTTATAAAGATTTTTTTAATTAAAAATCCCACATACCCACAAAAGCACAACCCACATACCATCTCTTGTCTTTTTCCAAGACAGCCTATTCTATCAGAGGTCATAATAAATTAAATCCCAAGGTACTCAAATTTTGGTAAGGAACTTGCTGAATTAGAAAGACAGTAGAATTGCAAATATTCTTGGAAAAATGATAGGCATATTACCATATAGGGATGTATGAACATATATATGAAAATACTACATGGACAAGTTGGGAGTTGACTGTTTTATATTACAAAGGGTTATGGACGAATGTCTGGGTGTCGCCCCCCTGCCCCATTCATATGTTGAAGCCCTGCCCCGAAAAGTGATACTATTTGGAGGTGGGGTCTTTGGGAGGTAATTACGTGAGGTCATGAGGGTGGTGCCCCTTCCTTATAAAAAGAGGCAGAGAGGCTCGAGCTTTCTTTCTGCCATGTGAGGACACAATGAGAACACAGCTGTCTGCAAGCCAGGAGGAGGGCCCTACCAAGAACAAAATCTGCTGGCATCTTGATTGTGGACTCCCAGCCTCCAGAAACTGTGAGGAAAAAAGTCTGTTGTTGAAGCAACCCAATCTATGTTATTTTGTTATGGCAGTCAAAGTTGACTAAGACACAAAGCAATTCTTTAGAAAATGTATCTCTGACCTACGAAGGATTTACTTCGTGTATCTTTATAAAGCAAGCTTCCTTATGTCAGTGATAAAGTGACTTGATCTCCAGCAATATTGTTTGGGGGCACTTTCTTAAGAATCTGAATATTCATTGGACAGTGTTTAGTATTTATTGAGTTACTACCATGTGCCCATCACTATACTAAGGTCTGGATATTTCAATTAAGATGAGACACTGTTTCTGCCCACAAACAGCTTCTGGTTTGTGAAGCAGATGTATAAACTGACAAGTCAAACACAACCTCACAAGTGGTGAAATGAGAGTTGTGAACAAAGTGTCCAGTGGAGAGTGCAGGTGAGTCAGCCTGGTGGAGGGGGCAGGCCCTTATCAAAAAAATGGATTGGATCGAATCTTAAAAGACCGGTTGACATTTGCCTGCTGGAGAAGCAGGGATAGGCGTGATACAGCAGGTGCAAAGGCACTGGGGCTGACAAGTGAATTGTCAGAAGCATAAGGCTGGGCCTGAGAAGAGGCAACAGTGATGAACTTGAGGACGTAAATTAGTTACAGCCTGTGCAGGGCTTTGGATGTCATGCAAAGGAGCTTAGATTTCATCCTGCAGAAAACTGGAGTCTGCAGGAGTTGAGAAGCAGAAAATAATACCAATTTTGTTCCTTAAAAAAACAACTGCAGCTTCATGGAGGACAGGATGGGAGAAGATGGCCCAGGGGACAGTGTGGAGACCTGTGCTAATGGGCACCACACCTGGAGGCTTTCTGATCTAGATTCCATCCTCGACAGTCAGGTCAGGAGTTGCTGTAGGCATGAAGGTGGGTTGGAAAGGAGGCGTGAGGTGTCATGAGACAAGAAACAATGGAACAGAAATCCAAGCCAGAGGGCCTAGGAAAGAGATGATCAGGCTTTAAGTAAGGGTATTAAGAATGGCACAGGATAACAGGCCAGAACTTCTGAAAATTCGGTGTGCATCAGACTCGGGGCTCGTTACAAGACAGACTTCTGGGCCCCTCCCGCAAGATTCCGACTCTGTATAGGACTGGAGCCTGGTCTACTGATCCACAAGTACACACGTGATGCTGACACCACTGGTCCTCGGACTAAATTTTGAGGAACGAGGCTCTAAGGGGACCTCCAGCTGTAAAATGACCTGAATTGATTTCAGGATTTAAAAACCACTTGAACCTTCAGGGGTAGACATTTAGTTACCAGACCGGAGAGAGGGCTGAGTGGGTGGAGGCGGGCCAGCTCCTGACGGACCAGACATACGGTCTGAGAGGCACCACGGCGGAGTACGCAGCTGTACGTGAACACCAGATGAGACTTGATTAAAAAAAAAGATTGGTTTCTCTTCTCCCCAGGCAGCTGCTACAAAATGGGACTAATGGTTGTTTGAGAAGTGAGAGAAAGAGGCAGGCCTGAGCAAGTCCTACACAGACACTGTCTCTTTGGAAACGGGGTCTGTCAGCTGGGAGCTGCCCATCCAACGCTTCCCTGCTCCGGCAACCCCATATTGGGAGCACCCGGGCCTCTCCAGGCTGATTGAACGCAACCCCCCGACGAGACCTTCCAGTCTTTCAGGGGCCGGCTGCAAGTGCGAATGCAGGTTTTTGTTGCACAATTAAAAGGGGGAAAAAATAGGCGAAGATAATAAAATTCTTGAATTGATTTAATTATGGTGCATCTTTTAATATGACAGACTGAGGAGGCTTCTAGAAACTAGGCCAAATTTTCTGGAGAGCTGCCAGCAATCATACGGCATGAATACATATATAAATAAGCAAGATGTTAATGCTAAACCTCTTTTTTTTCTTTTCTGACTTAAGCTGCGAAGGTAACTACGCCAAAGCCATAGTCGGTGTAACCCGAGCAACAGATGGCAATTTGCTTCCATTGCAAGATGGATTTGAAATCGGAATTGACTGAAATACTGGTGCCTATAGTAGATGAAAAGGAGTTGATTCATTTTCCAAGATCCTTCGAATATGGAAATTACTCATCAGTGATTCGGCTAGTTTATCACTAGGTATCAGCACCTACAAACACATTCTTACCTTTGGGACACAAATTCCTTTAGTTGCGCCAGCAAACCAACACTCCGTTCCCACATCACTGAATCAACCCAGAATGTCATCGAAGCAACCGCAACTAGAGCAGTGCAGGGCATATACTAGGCTCTCCGTATGTATTTATTGAGTAAATGAATGAGTTGCCAAAGCAGAAGGTGGAGGTAACTGGCAGCCTGGCCCCGGAAGGGGGCTACAAAGATGGAGAAAGTGTTCATGGTTTGGCTACAGAACCCCACGTGTAGAAAGCAAGAGATGCAGAAGGATAGGAGAGAGAGAGAGAGAGGACGCCGAGAAGGAAGGGGAACAGGGAAGCCTGGATTACTGGTCAGGAGGGTCCTGGGAGACCTGGAAGATGAGCACAATAGAGATGTCAATGACCGGGGGCGCCTGGGTGGCTCAGTCGTTAAGCGTCTGCCTTCGGCTCAGGTCGTGGTCCCAGGGTCCTGGGATGGAGCCCCACATCGGGCTCCCTGCTCAGCGGGGAGCTTGCTTCTCCCTTTCCCGCTCCGCCTGCTTGTGTTCCCTCTCTCACTGTCTCTCTCTGTCAAATAAATAAATAAAATCTTAAAAAAAAAAAAAAAAAGAGAGCGATGTCAATGACCGAACTCCTGATGAGAAACATTCTAGCAAAGTAGCTCTTCAAAGAATGGGATAAAATCAACATTGACGCAAACAAGCTCTTGGTGCTAATTATTTGGCAAGCAACTGCTGCAAATCTCTAAGGGGAGAGGGAAGGATGGATGGGAAGTTTTGGAGTCCACTCCAGCTGTCTGGAAGGCTCTTCGGGAAACCTAACTGTTGGGACGCTTGAAGCGTTGGTGATACCAATTTGTTATTTCACAAGTGTATTGATCTCCTACTATGTACAAGTACTTTGCTTGGTACAAAAGTGAATAATACGGGATTCCTGTCCTCAAGCATCATACAGTCCATATGCGGAGAATATATATATTCAGAAATAATAGTCTAATAGGACGAAGTCTGAGAATGATTTGAAATATTCACATATTTATTGATTCGCTCATTCATTGCTTAGAAAGTGCGCCATTCACTGGATTTTAGGATATTCGTAAAATCACCCCTATGTAATTACAGAGTATTTTCATTACCTAAAAAGAAACCCAGTGATCATTTGCAGCCGCTCATCATTTCCTGCTCTCTAGGCTCTGACAACCACTAATCTAGTTTCTGTCTATGGATTTCCCCATTCTCAAATGATTCCCCCAAAATGACTTCAGCTAAACATAAGGTTTATTTCTGGAATCTGAAATCTATTCCAATGATGTTTATGACTACACTATCTTGCTAACTGTATCTTTGTAGGAAGTTTTGAGATCAGGAAATTTGATTCAAATTGTTTGATTATATTCCCTTTCAAATCGTGTTGGCTATTTTGGATCTCTTGCATTTCCATATAAATTTTAGGATTAGCTTGTCAATTTTTGCAAAAATGTCTGCTAGGATTTTGGTAGGGATTTCATTTAATCTGTAGATCAATTTGGGGAGTATTGGCGTGTTAACAATATTAAGCTTTCCAATCCATGATCATGGGGTTTCTTTCCATTTATTTAAATATTCTTTAATTTCTTTCAGCAGTAGGTTTTAGAGCAATACATTTTGCACTTATTTTACTAAATTTATTCTTAGGTATTTTATTGTTTTTGATAGTATCATAAATGGAATTGTTTTCCTTTAAAAATTTTTTTAAATTTAATTTAATTTTTAATTTTAATTCCAGTGTAGGTAACATACAAGTTTATAGTTGTTTCAGGTGTACAATATAGTGATTTGATAAGTCCATATGTTACTCAGGGCTCATCAAGAGAAGTGTACTCTTATAGAATTGTTATCTTAATTTCATTTTCAGATTATTTGTTGCTAGTGTATAAGAATAGAATTGGCTTTTGTATATTCCTCCTGTATCGTGAATCCTTGCTGAACTTGCTTATTAGTTCTAATAGTTTTTATGTGGATTCCTTAGGATTTTCTGCAAATAGAGATAATCTTATTTCTTCTTTTCCAGTATGGATGTTTATTATTTTCTTTCCTTGCCTAATTGCCCTGGCTAGGACCTCCAGTAGAATGTTGAATAGAAGTGTAGAGAATGGATACCTTTGTCTTAGTCTTGACAAAAGAAGGAAAACTTTCAGTCTTTTTTAAATTAAGCATAATGTTAACTGTGGGTTTTTCATAGATGCTCTTTATCAGGTTGAGGAAGTTCCCTTCTATTCCTAACTTGTTGAGTATTTTTTTTTTTCATGAAATGGCAAAGATAAATTTTGTCATATGCTTTTTCTGTGTCTGTTGAGATGATCATGTGGGTTTTAGCCTATATTCTATTAATATGGTAGAACATGGTTGATTATTATATTGAACAAGCCTCACACTTCTGGGATAAATCTCACTTGGTCATGGTGTACTTTTTATGTGTTGCTGGATTCAATTTGCTAGTATTTTGTTGAGGATTTTTACAATTATATTTATAAGACATATTGGTCTGCAGCTTCCCTTGTGATGTCTATCGGTTTCGGAGTCAGTAATATTGGTCTCATAGAATTAGTTAGGAAATATTCCCTCCTTTTCTATTTTGTAGAAGAGTTTGTGAAGGACTGGTGTTCATTCTTCTTAAAACATTTGGTAGAGTTCACCAGTGAAGCCATCTCATCCTGAGATTTCCTTGTTGGAAGGTCTTTTTTTTTGTAATTTCTTTAAAAAATGTATTACTGATTCAATCTCTTTACTTATAGGTCTATTCAGATATTCTAGTTCTTGAATCAGTTTTGGTAGTTTGTGTCTTTCTAGGAATTTGTCCATTTTATCTAGGTTATCAAATTTATTGACATAACTGTTAACTGTATTATAATTCTTTTTGTTTCTGTAAGATTGATAATAATGTTCCTTTTGTTATTTTTTATTTTAGTAATTTGAGTCTTCTTGTTTTTTTCTTGGCCCAGGCTAGCTAAACATTTGTCAACTGTGTTGATCTTTTCAAGGAACCAAATTTGAATTTAATTGATTTTCTCTTTGTTTTTCTGTTACTTATTTTATTTATTACCACTTCAATCTTTATTATTTCCTTCCTTCTGCTTGCTTTAGTTTGCTCTTCTTTTCCTAATTTCCTAAGATGGGAGGTTGAGTAACTGTTTGAGATCTTTTTTCTCTTTAAATATAGATAGAAATTTTACAGACAGAAATTTACAGATAGAAATAGCCCTCTCAGGGGCGCCTGGCTGGCTCAGTCCTTGAGTGTCTGCCTTCCGCTCAGGTCATGATCCCAGGGTCCTGGGATCGAGCCCCGCATTGGGCTCCCTGCTCAGCGGGAAGCCTGCTTCTCCCTCTCCCACTCCCCCTGCTTGTGTTCCCTCTCTCGCTGTGTCTCTCTCTGTCAAATGACTAAATAAAATCTTAAAAAAAAAAAAGAAAAGAAAAGAAATAGCCCTCTCAGCATTACTCCCATTGCTTCCCATAATTTTAGTATGTTGTATTTTCATTTTCATTTTCATTCATCTCAATATATTTTCTAATTTTTTTGTGGTTTCCTCTTTGGTCCATTTGTTATTTAGTAGTGTGTTGTTTCATTTCCACATACTTGTTTGTTTCCTAAATGTCCTTCTATTATTGATTTCTAAGGTCATTCCATTGTGGTTGAAGAATGTATTTTGTAGCATTTCTCTCGTTTTGAATTTATTGAGGTTTATATTTTAGCCTAATCTATGGTCTCTCCCGGAGAATGTTCCCTATGCACTTGAGAAGAATATATGCTGTTTTTGTTGGGTGGAGTGTTCTAAAGATGTTTACTGGGTCTAGTTGGTTTACAATATTATTCAAGTGCTCTATTTCCTTGTTGATCTAGAAGTGAGATATTGAAGTCTCCAACTATTCTTACTAAATTGTCTATTTTCTGTTCAATTCTGTCAGGTTTTGTTCATGTATTTTGGGGCCTTGTGATTTGGGACTTTTTAAGAGGCAGAGAACATCAGGAAATGCACATTCCCCAGACACACATACATACACAGATCATGCGCGTGTGCACTCACCGCACCCCCCTCCCCCCATGTTCCTTCAAACAGCCTGTTGTTCTGCTTTCTGTGTCTCTTCAAGAAACATTCAGGAAACTGTTAGGCAACAGTTAAACAAATTGCCAGATAAGCACCAAACAATTCTCTGTTTGAATTAGACAGGTTGGAGCAAAGAATAAGGTGGTGGGTGGAATGGAAAGCAGAATTATACTCTCTGCTACATGGAAAACTGTCCTGTAGTGTCTACGGTTAAAAGAGGGAAGTATTACCTCAATAGTCCAGAAAGCCATAATACTGTTTGAACTTGTGTGTTTTCAAAGTCATCTTGGAACCTCGAGTATAATATTCCTAAAGAGGCTAGTGCACTTCACTAGAGGACCTGAGAACCCTTGTCTTTCAGGATCTGACGTCCCATAGGCACACCAGGGTTCTATTGTCAATGGCAGATGAATATATATCTTTTCATGGATATCTACTCACACATATATTTATCTTTCATGATTTTACCTCAAAATATTAGAGATATATCTCAGAATTTTCTGGTAAAAAATTCCAAGGATATATCTAAACTTTTCTTGTATTGATTTATATTTTTAATTAATGCTTCTTGTATTTTCTAAATTTACTTAGTTTCATTTTTCCTAACTTAGCTTCTTTATTCAAGAAGTGGTCCATAAGTTTACTGGAGATTTTGTGGTAATGTTGTTATCTTCAACTCAACTATTGGTAAGTATTGAGTGACTTTGAGTTCCAATTACTCATCTTTAATCTGAAAAGCACCACTCAGAAGTTTTTGTACGTATTGTTTAAAAAGGAAGTTGCGTACCCTTCCACTCAGCAGAGCTGGACATAGGGTTTATGCCCCCTCAGGAAAGCAGGAGAACGTGAGAAAGGAACATGCCTAAAATATAAGACCATTCCATCTCTGGTACCTTCCCTGGAACCTGGTACACAAAAAAGAGGAGAGACAAAACCCCTGGGTTGGGTCAAAACTCTCCTTAAGAAGTAGTTTTGGGCTTACTCCACTTCACTAAAGAAGGATATTGAAGACCCTAAAACTTCAGTCCCTAATCATGGCCCCAATGCTATCAGTCTAGAAATATTTGGAAAAGGTGCAACCAAAAGCCCATATGGGACATGAAGTAATTCAGTAGAACACCAATAGTTTGTATTATCTTGGGCAATCTAGGAATTACCTACAAAATATACACCTAAGTTGTTGAATGAATTATGTTGTTCTATAGGTTTTCAACCTTAAGTCAATGAATGTTGGTGCTATGGACCTCCTTCAATAAATGATTGACTGGGCTTCTGTTTGACTATAAGTGTTTGATATAGAAAGTAGGACCAACCATCTATTAAGACCACTAAATGCATGACAATAATATGAACATATGTGAAAATGCTTATCTTTATTATTTTATTTTATTTATATGTATTGTTTTGAGAATAGAAGTGAAGGAGGGCAAGTACCCAGTCATTTAAAAAAAACCTTGTTAAGATATTGATTAAAAATAAGGAAAATAAATAGTAGATATGTCATTTGTAATTGTTATTTCTTCAAAAAGATTTTGCTAACAACCATATCCCCAACTATATGGTAAGATGCAGGTTCTGTATTCATGTTAAAAATGGGGAATATTTATTGAGCTCATGCAATATAGCTTATACCTGGCCTTCTAGTCAAAGGTACTCTCTGTTGTTTTTAAGAGATTTTACTTTAAGGTGACAAAGAGCATAAAACTGTAGATAGCAGAGAAAGAATTGTGCCTAAAGCTTGCTTGCCCTTTGGACTGGACAGTTTTGAAGTTCATCAAGTAGGAAATTAATATATTTGGGATTGAACAACTTAGTAGTGGGTTGGGAGAGGTGTATTTTAAGTCCAATTAGGTGGAGTCATGCCTTCAGAGACAAAGAGAAACACATTTGCAAATCACCAGCATCACCTTTCGATTCTATGATAAGAAATATTCTCTGCATCCTCTTTGGCATGAGCTTTTAAAAAATCAACTATAAAATATAATGAAATGCTACTAGGTCCCAGGCAAAAATGACTTGGGACCTTCAAAGTTTAGGGACAGTTAACCTTTAGTTTATAAAGTTGGGAAAGCCAGTGATCTCAGGTTTTACTAGAATCTGAGCTACTTAAAATTCACCCACCAACTTCTTTCCTTCAGTTATTATTTTCCAGGATCTTCTCTCATTGTCTGTTTGGTGGCCAAATTCAATCCTATTTATTATATCTGACAATTTTTTAACCCTCAAGATGGAATTTATAAGAAGATTTAAATTTGATAAATTTTAGATGGCTTCCTCCAATTTCATTTTGCATGATACCTAAAAAGATGTCCTTGTCAACTCCAGCCATAGGAGGCCAAATCCAAAATTTTCCAGAGCCCACTTTGGCAATAATCTATTGATAAGAGGAAGAAGTAGAAACCCTTTTCTTGGCACAATGGAGGGGTTGTAAATGGTCCCTGGATAACAACAGATCACAAGGAGAAGCTGAAATTATTCTATTCTATTCTATTCTATTCTATTCTATTCTATTCTGTTCTTATTCTATTATAAACTTCTCAGTCCCCCAGCTTTTTCAGTCCAATCAAGAATATGGATGGTCAATTGGACAGGTCCACTCAGGTTTTAAAGGCAGAGTGGGAAGCATGAACCCAGAAGAATTCAGTTACAAAAGCCATTGGTCTTTTGGAATCTATTGGGTTGGATACTGTGCTTCTCTGTTGGACAAATCATTTTTCTCACACATCAAAATCACTTGGTGACTTCTATCCACTGCTCAAGTATTAAATACTAATTCTCTCTATGATTTAACAAGAAGTTGATATGTGGCCACAAAGTTGAGGTATTGGACTAAAAGCCAATTGACAACTCAAGTTTGTTCCCAGCTTATGAATATGCAGGAAGAAAAAAAGGCTCCTTTATAACTGCTCAAGCGCGCGCATTCTCTCTCTCTCTCTCTCTCTCTCTCTCTCTCTCTCTCTCACACACACACACACACACACACACACACACACACACCCACCCACACACACACACCCCCCCCCCCCCTACACATTCTTCACTCCTCTTACTACTACAGGGATTTTGGAGACCACTAGGTGTCACTCTGCACAGATCCCTACATGCAAAGGCAAGGAAACTTGATTCCCTGGTAAAGGCTGTTCACCTTTTCTTTAGGAGACAGAGACAAGATTCAATAAACAATGAGTTTAATTCCCCCTTTCTCATCAGGGAAACAGTTTATCTTTTATTTAGATCTGAAAGAAAACTTTCTTGAGTTCCCTCCTTTCGTGTCAATCTTCCTTTCTCTTGAGTTTAAAGAGACAGAAAAGCTGTTTTTTTGATGAAGAAACACGTAGAAAGCTAAAGAATCACGTTTTATAAGCCTCGTGGAGGTCTTCCTTTGGAGGTCACAGAGTCAAATCTCACATCTCCTCAGATTCTTGAACCCATTCAGGCACAGCAAGCTTTAAGAGAGTGCGCCACCTTAATTGTATGATTTGAAGATATGACTGCAAGCATTTCCCCTGCCTTAAATATCCACTTCACTTCATTTGTGGGTCCTTCCTACCTGGAGTGAAGGTCGCACCAGTGAAATCTCACCTCTGGGTTTGGCATTCTGTGTAACCAAGAACATTGTTATTTAGATGTATATGTTATATGGTACCCCTAGGAGCACATTAACAGTAAATTATGTAATTATATTAAATTAGAGTTGTTTTAACTGTATGTCCTTGTGGAAGACACAGAGGATATATGTATCTTTGAGGGTGTATGTTTCAAATAATAAAGAAAAAGGAAGGAAGGACGGGTCTTGATCAAGATAATCAAATTGGGCAGGATTAGGGCCTAGGAAATTTAGAGAGGACAGGGAGTGAAGAGGGACATTCTCTATCCTTGTTTCAAAGTTCCCTATCTCTCTGTCACCCTTCTGTGAACACCCATTTTCTCTCATCTAATTTGGAAGATACAGAAAGGTCTGTAGGGATGTATTTCATGAAATAGTTGAAGTGTACAAGAAAGGAAGGGAAATATGTGAAGTGTCTACCTTGCTTTTGGGCACTATATTCTGTGCAGTGCGAATGTGAATTCACTTAAATTATCCTTCTGTAATAAAGTAGGAAAAGGAAATGCACGGTCTTAAGTAAATCTCCCAAGTTCTCAAGGCTGGAATGAAGTAGAGCCAAGGCTAGAACAGATTAGAACCTTTATTTGGCCTTAAGAAGATAAACTGTTTGGACAAGCCTGCACATGAACTCAGTGATACACTTATGAGGGCATTTATTGCAGCATTGTCAAATGGGAAAACTAGAAACAACCTCCGAGTCCATGAATAGGATAATTCTTGAATATGTTATGCACCTGTTATAAAGCACCTAATTCCGAAAGTACTTGAAAGGAAAAATTTCCAAGCGAGGTTATAAGATTAAATGGCAAGATGCAAAAGATTATGTACCATCCTATTGGTTTTAAAAAGAGGAAAAAAATATATTTATTTATATATATTTAATTTATATCAATAATTTACATACAATCCAATTATATATATATATATATATATATATATAATTTTATATATATAAAACACTAGATTGTACTTTCTATGAAGGCAGATTTTTTTTTTCCCTTTTGCTCAATGACATATTCTCATTGTCTAGAACATTGCCTGGTGGGGTAACAGACCCTAAGATGACCCCCTAATTATTCACAGCTCCGGGCATTCATGTCTTTGTGTAATCTCTTCCACTCAAGTGTGGATGGGACCTGTGACTTGCTTCTAATCAATAGAATATGGCCAAGGTGATGGGATGTCATTCTCATGCTTAGATTTGATTAGGCTACATTATATAGGCTCCATTAGCAGACTGGAGCTGGAGATTCTCTCTGCAGTCTTGATGAAGTAGGTGCCCATGCTAGGGAGGCCAACATGGTAAGGTTAACGATATATATTCATGTCGCTGCATATGAGTTCAGGTCCTGATTAGTATTCCATGATATGACACCACTATACTTTATACAATCTTTCACCACTGATGAACACCCACAGTGCCTGTATTTCCCTGCTATCACAAACAATGTCTTGGTGAATATCTTTGCAACCATCACACTATGGAATCTGAGCATATACCCTATATCTGGGGAGTGGTATTGCCGGACCATATATAATATGTTCCTTAATTTCGCTCGCCACTGCCAGATTGTTTCTGGAACGGCTGTACCACAGAGCACGCCCACAGCAGTGCAGGATGTTTCTGGTTTTCTCATATCCTCCCCAAGTGTGTCTATCTCCAAAGCTCATGTTCTTATTATATTTAAGTGATATCCTAGTCATCCAAGTCTTGAAAACATTCAAAGACAGGCTTTCAAAGATGAAAAATACTCCAAAGTTCCAGACATCAATGTATTCTAAAGTTAAAAGACAGGTCATTATCTGAACACTTTTCGGTCTGTTACTATTTGTTGTTCTCCACTGACTTCCTCTTTTTTGATTATGAGAGAAAAATCTGGGTGTGAGAAGAAAGAAATATGGAATATCACACTGAGGTGCCAGGGAAACAGGCATGCACATGCGCAAAAGTGCACATGCACACGCGGAGTGGGGGTTGTGGGGGAAGGAAGAGAGGCTGAGACAGGAAAGTGAAGAGAAATAAGTGGTATGTAGTGAGAAAGGAAGATGTGTTCTCTTTAAAGCATTGATTGGGAGTGAAGGTGATAAAGGTAGAAGATGATGAAGGGGATCTGAAATGAGCCTGTGTGTCTGTGTGGAGTGGAGCTGGAGGCTGGACCATTGGCCACCTTCTGCTTCACCAGGTTGCCCAAGCCATCTCCACGGACAGAACTCAGCATTGGAGATTTAACACATCTAAAGAGCAATAATTAGTGCTGTTGTTCCTTTGTGTTCGGGGAGATGAGGAAAGAGTAGAATACAATGGCTCAATTAAGCAATAAGATCATGTCAGCATGACCAATGTCTTCTTTGCTTTCTTCCTTCAGAGCTAAATTGCCCAGGTGTTGGAAAAGAAACTTGAAACCAGAATCTCCTCATCACCAAATATTATGTTTTAATTGCTAGGTGTGCCAGGTCTAAATAGATAGCACCAAATCTGCATATCTGAAGAACATGAAATGTAGGCTTTTAAAAGAAATGAAGGTCTACGTAGGTTTTTCCTGACAAATTTTGTTTGAAAAAAATGTACTGAAAAATAGCAATTTCTTATCAATTTGATGACTGATTCAAGTGTAACTGTTATACAAATCAGCAGCAGGGAGTATGCATCATAGTTAAATGATAATCCATGCTAATAGAAGGGACTGAGATTTACGTAGCTGTGAAACCAATGGTTAAAGAAAAAATGGACGTATTTGTGAAATGCAGTCACCTACATACATACCCATGCATTGGAAACACCAGTCTGACTCTTTCAGGGGTGTGGTCTCCTCTCTGTCATCTGGGACCTGAAAATAAGGCCCAAATTCACCCTCCCCTGTGTTAATGTTGTGAATGGGGCAATAGATATACTGGGGGGAAGGTTCTAGATGGACCTTGAAGATCACCCAGTTTTAGCCCCTGTCTGGTGCTTGATTCTCCTCAACTTTGTGTGATGTGGCTGTCCAGATTCTGTTTCAATACTTCCAAGGATTAAAGTTCACTTCATCTCAAGATACCCTATTCTATGTGTATGCAATAAATAGAAAGATCTAACTTTTGCTCTGTTTAAGTAGCTATCTACCCATTTGGAATTCTCCTGTAAGTCCTGTTTCTGACCTTCTGGATGACACAGGAAAAAATTTTCCTGTCATGGTGGTGTGGGCCACTGACTGGCAGCCAATTCTGGACTGGTTGCCTTACCCATGGCAGATAAACTGCCCCTTCACATTTCCCTTTGTTGGTGCTAGCTCTTACCAATTCAGCATCCTCTGCATCTGGAATAACAGATGCCCTCAGGATGGACATTGATGAAATCCACAATTCAACTTAAAACTTCATGTTTCTGAAAATAGCTTTGCTATTTTAATGCCCATGGCATTAAAGATCCCTGTGAAGCCAGATTACCACTTTATTATAAAAGGATACAACCCAGTAGCAGCCAAATGGAAGAGATGCATAGGGTAAGCTCTAGGGGAGGGGCAAGGCTCACCAACCTCCCACAACCTTCACATGTTTACCAACCTGGAAGTTCTGAGATTTTTTTTTTTTTTTTTAAGGGAAAGTGATATAGGGCAGATTTAAAAGGTTTAGGTCCTAAAAAATTAATAAATAATACAAAATGAAACTATCTATAGAGAGTGGGAATGAAGTCATTCACGAGGTCAAGAACTTTCTGAAATCTCAGTCATTTGAAGGACCAGAAGCAAGCTGCGGAGAATAGAAGAAACCCATGACTCTGTGTGTGTTATCTCCTGAATGGATCTCTGCAACTGCCCCCTAGCTTTCATTCTGGTGCCTCTTCATCCACTTTCCACACTACAACCAGAGTGATCTTTTCATTTCTTTACTTAAATTCTTTCAATGGCTTCCCATTTTTCTTGGGCCAAGGACCAGTGTTCTTACCAGTTCCTTCATGGTCTGGATCATCCTTTCAGTTTCACTCTGGGTCATTTTCCCATGCCCTCTGCAGCCACACTGACCTTCATCCAGTTACTAGAACACACCATGGGACCCCTCACCCCAACACGGGGTTACTGCCATGCTGTTTCTTCTCCCCTTTTTTCATCTAATTAACTGACACTTACCATTGAAAATTAAGCTTAAATGTTTCATCCTCAGGGGAACCATTCCTGACCCTCCATTGTAGGTCAGATCTATTTCTTAAGCACTCCCAAAGTTTCTTTCTTTCAGGGTACGTATTTCCCTTTGCAACTGTATATTAGCATGATTGTTAAGTTAATGTCTGTGTAACAGGGGTGTGTTTAATCACCATCCCAGCTTGAGGGAAAACCTCAAGTGCCCATGAATATGCTTCCCTTCCATGCTTTAATTACTCTCTCTACTCCAGTCTCTCACCTTGTATCTGATGTGTGTGTGTGTGTGGGTGTGTGTGGACAAGAAAGGGGTTGTCCTCACAAGGTGGTTGGAAGGGGACTGGTCAAAGTGTTTGGATGGTCCCAGGCGCCGTGCTGCCAGTGCAGTGGGGGGACTCGTGCGTCATTTGGCTCGGGGTGCTGGCAATGCATGGTGCTGCGCTTGCAAGCGAGATGGGCAGAATTTGGAGGGTAAACCCTCCCTCTCGGTCTGACCCTTTGGCCCCAAGTCCCTGACTTTTTCTTGTCATGATGCCTCCCCCTTTCTTCCTTCTCCCACACTCCTTCCTAGTCCCATAATGCTCTCTTATAGGATGGAATTGGGGGAGAGAACGCTAGAATACAGTACTTCTTCCTGGTCATCAATTGGCTAATTACAAAAAAAAAAAAAAAAAAAATCTTGCACCTCCATTTTAGCTTTTAAAACTGAAGTAAGAATTTGGCTATTTTGAGCTCCAATTCTTCCGTGATAATACTTCCTTGAGGTAGTAGACGTCTTGTATCTAACTGCCCAAAGGAAGAAGGGTCACAGAGAAAAAGAACAGGGTAGGGAATAAGCACAGTGGCTCTTATACAAAATGATCACCCAATCACATGTCTCTTCCCATCAAACTGTGGAGGCAGAGATGATGTCTGTTCTCCCCCAACGTAGTCTCATCAGTACCTGATGCAGGGTCTGGTATATATCAGGTACCCAGTAGTTATTTGCTGAATGAAGGAACAAGTGAATAATTGAACAAGGAGATAAAGCAATCAACAGGCAAGAGCCAACATGCCTGACTTGGAAATGAAGGGCCTGGAAAGCAGGACCTGGTAGCCAAAGACAGAGCCCCAAAGCCCAAGGAAGACAAGACAGATAATAAAATCAGAAGGACCAAGTCTCTGGTGGGTTAAAGAAAAAAGAATTTACCCAAGAAGCAAATGGTCTGTGGAGACAGGAAAATAGGTTACTCTAGAGTCAGAACAAAGGCCATACTAATTTTCGAGTAAAAGAGCTGACTGAAAACTTAAGGTAGCTTTGAGTTGAAAGCAAAAGTTCAATCTACAGCCCCAATGTTCATATTAATAGGTATTACGAATGTTTTATAATAATGGCAAATTTTCAACTGGACAAAACGCTTCATTCATATCATCACATGTAATACTCATAATAAACCTGTGAGGTAGTATTTTTTATGCCAGTTTTACAGATAAAGAAACTGAGGCTCAAAGAACATGATAACTTGCCCAAAGCGATACACTAACAAGTGGTAGAGGCAGGAATTAAATTCAGGTCAAAGACACCCCAGAGTCAGAGTCTCAGCCCCAGTGCTTGCTGACATTCGTAAAATGCTTTATGGTTTTCAAAATGCTTTTGACATATATTTGTAGACACTATCCTAACAATCCCAAGAGTAGACAGGGCAGACAGCATCATCCCCACCTTACAAGTGTGCCCCCTGAAGCTTTAAGAAGCAGTGAGGTTTACCCAAGGTCATGGAATCAGAACTCATGTGCAGGCCTGGTCTTACTACTCTACAGGTTTCCTTCCAGAGAAGTTGGCCTAACAAGGTGACTAAGCAGCATAGGTTGTTCTAGAAAGAATAAAGACAAATGGTGGCTGTCTTACAACTTACTGAGGGTTTAAACCCTGAGCTGCCATTGGTCAGGGGGATGGGGTGATAGTTAAAGATAATAAAATCTACATAACTTGACTTGAGTGATCCTGATATTACTTAATTGCTTATACTCTGGACCCTCAAATACATTACACGTATAAACTACTTTCTGTATGGGTGTGCCTGTTACCTCTGCGGTCATGGTGACTCGTGCGAGTGGCCCATCCATCTGCAGGGGCCAGGCTGACTCCCATGTTTACAGAGTGTGAAGTTCACCCATCCCCTTCTCACCAATGTTGATGAGAACAGAGTGCACACCCGATGAGGAGAAGCCACTTACTTTCTATGTGTGGCCAGAATTGGGGCACACATGAAAAGTGAACCCTGGTTGGGGATGGAGAGGTGGAAGAGGGGGGAGGAGAGGTTGGTGGCTGTGAATCAAGAAACAGAGAAAGCAGATCCTGGAGAACGAGGACTGAATGAGTCAGGCAAGAGGAGAGAAGTGGAGATGAGAAAAAAAGACGATACCTCTTCTGGATTCCTATTTTCAGCTTCCGGTTCCATTTCTAAGTGGAGGCCTGATGGCTTTCCTGACAAACTAACTGGAGTTAGATTTGGTTATTTGCATCCCAAAGTATCCTAGGTGAGGCCCCCTTTTTGACTGTTGTCGAGGACTGAGGGATGGAAAGACAGGCCTACACCAAGGCCATCACAGGCCCAAAGAAGACGTGCCAAGGCCACATCCAAAGTCACTGCCTTGGAGTGATGGCCATTGGATGAGTCGCACCAGGCAATTACTTGGGACTGCTAGGGATATAAAGACTTGGGAAAGCCCCGCAGGACTCATGTAGGTGGTGAGGGTAGGAGGCCTGTGATCATCCAAAAAGCACATGAATACAACAAAAAGCAGGGCACCTGGGTGGCTCAGCTGGTTAAACATCTGCCTTTAGCTCAGATCATGATCCCAGAGTCCTGGGATCGAGCCCCGCATCGGGCTCCCCGCTCAGCAGAGAGCTTGCCTCTCCCCCTGTCCCTCACCCCACTCGTGCTCTCTCTCAAATAAATAAAAAAATTCTTAAAAAAAAAAAAAAAGCAATCAGGTATGCATTGTCTTCCTTTTCTGGTTTGGCTATTATGGCAGTGGGACCACGCTTTACTGCGGCTTCTTCCTGGACACTTTTCTGTTTATTACAATTTTGATGAATCCAGGTAACAGTGAAGTACCAGGATAGGGGCTGATGCTGTAACTAACATCTAGCGCCTAGAGCTTACAAAGTGCTTTCCCATACATTATAGTGCTATAATTGACAGAGCACCTACTGTGGACCAGGTGTTCGGTCCGGGCTTAATATGTAATAGCCCTGATTCCCACAACCACACCCAGAGGGAGGCATTCTCATCCTCAATTTACAAATCAAAAAATGGGGCTCTCAGAACTGAAAGGACCTGCCTGTGAATATTCAGGAGTCAGGGTTTGAGCCATGCTTTTGGGCTACAGTTTGCACTCTTTTTGCCATATGATACTTTTCATTTCACTCCATTCATCCATACTTTCATGAAAAACATACATGATTAGGTCAAAGTAATGGCAAGGGAAATACTCAAAAATAAGTGAGAATTATAAAATAGAAGCATAGAGCAACTCAGCAATGTCAGGAGTGAAAGTATCAGATCAATTCCATTCAATTCTCTCTGGCAGAGGTGAGAAATGAGGCTCTCATCAATTTTAATTTAATTTAGTTATTTAACAAATTCAACAAATACTTATTGAATGCTTGTCTACTCCATGCCAAGTATTGTATTAGACACTGCAGATAGAAGTTAAAAATACATGGATACAATTCACAGTCCTAATGGGCTCTTGAGCCAGCCGGGGAGACAGATTTATAATACAGCTTCCATAGGGGCACAGAGGGAGGTCGGATATTTATGGGGTGTAACAGGAACTTAAGTGTGAATAAATGTTTGTTTTTGCTGGGGGAGTGATCTGGGGATGCAGAAGTTATCACGGAAGACGTGACTGGGCTGGGATGTTAAGGATGAGAAGAGATTTGTTAGGAGGGCAAGGAGGTATTATTAGCCTGAGAAAGATCACTGCCCAATACTGTTTGTTTCAAGCGTCTGTGTGAAGAGGAAGTTTGGAATTTTCAGAGCCCAGTTCTTCTACTAGCACGTGTGAATCCACTTTTCTCTTGGAATGAATCCTAGAAGCTGGAGCTGAGTAGCAATACAAGGTGCTTATTCTAACTCTCTTACTATAGCATTTACTGTCTTGAACTTACCATACGTAGCTCTTCACATACAGGGCTGTGTGTGTCCGGACTGTCTTTTTTGGGCTTTTCTTCCATCTGCTATTGGAAGAGTGAGTACCAGCAACTATCATGAGAATATACAATCTGATAAGGCCCCGATTATATTTCTTATTTTCTTCCCACCATTAATGAGTATTTCATTAGTAATTATCACATTATGTGCATGGCTTATATATATCTTTGCTTAAATGTTTAACTTTCACACCAGCTGTGTGTTCCTTAAAAATGCATTCTTTATTTTTTTGTGCAACTGTTGTTAAACAGTTGTTGTTTCCAGATGGAAATATATACCATCAATACACTTTATTAGAAATTTTAATTTGGTTGTGGAGTTCGCTAATCAGTAACTAAAAGGTCAATTAATATTGAACAATTTAAAAATAATTGCATAATTGCATTGAAATGCTCAGTAAAATCTTCTTGCATAATCTGAACAGTGCTTGAAAGAACACTTATTTAAACAAGAATGTTGTGGGGTGCTATAAGATATCTAGAACAAGTAGCATGAACTTAGTGAATTCTTAAACACGCTGGTTTTCCAGATCAGTGAGAGCATCCAATGCAATACGAACTTAATGTGATATATTTTAATAAATGCATTAACAGTTGGTGGCTAAAGAGCATGTGAATGGATGTGTCCATCTGCTCAAAAAAAAAAAAAAAAAAAAAGGCAGGTGACAGCTGCATACAGCTCCTGCCTTGAGAAAGACAGGGTGCTTTCTAAATGTGAAGGTGCCATGCGTTTGGCCAACGCAGTCCCAGTGGGAACCGTTCTCTGAAATGTTAATTGAAGTCATTGGGATGTTATTAGTTTTTAAAGTAATTGATTTACACAAAGTCTCAAGAAGATACTGAATGCCTAATGCGAAAGTCACAGTAAAGCTCAATGTGAACGGGTAGCCCCCGCTTTTCGTAAGTTCGTTTATGCCACTTTGCTTTTATGAAGGACCTACATTACAAGAGTACCTGTTTTTCACTAACTGAAAAAATTACGAAGAAGATTTGTGCTTTTACTAAAAAAGCTAAAAGCAAAAATAGCTTTCAGTGCTTGTTTCTCATGGAGCCTTAACAGAGGCAGCGTGCACCCCGAGACGCGAGAGTGACGCCACCAAGCTCCTTCCCCGAGAAAGCCACCACAGCTTCAGACTGTGTCTTTGATTTATTTTGTGCATCCCTTAGCAAGATGTCTCCCAAGTGATCAGAAAAGCCTAAGAAAGGTGATTTTGGGGGGTTGGGAATGCTCAAAAGTTTTCTGTATAAACTAATTGCTAATTGGCAATCAGGAATTGCTTCTTTGCTTTATGCCATTTCGGCATATGAAAGGTTTCATATGAACACTCTACTTTCAGCTAGCAGGGGAAACCTAACCAGTCTCGGGTAACTCAATTCATATGAAGTTTGACACAAAAAAGGCACCAGTAAAACTATATGTCTGTGACGTGGAATCGTAAATGAATAAACACTTTAATTGGCAAATATAGTTAAGACCTGAGGATCCTTCATGGTCATCCCAGTCATTCTGTGAAGTGCTGATCATGTCAGAAGGCTTTAGCTTCCTTCGGGGAGTGTGCGCAGGGGGAAAGCAATGCGGACCATATATTTGGATCTCGACGGGTTGTATTTCATTCCTCGTGGCATTAACATCAACAAGAAGTGGTTGTTATAGCAATACTGGCTTAATATCTATCCACCTGCCTTGACATTGTCAGTGGATGACACTGGATTAGTATTTTATATTTTTTATCACTAACCTGGATAGGGCAATTATGAGCATTATCAAGTTTTCAGACAGCACCAAGATGGAAGGGCTTAACACCTCAAAGCTCACACACAAAAAGCACAGTGTAATCTTTTGAGTCAAGAAGCTTGAGAGCTGTTCCAAATCCTCTTCAATGACCTGAGAGTAGTCTGTGGCTCATCATTAAAATGAGAAAGTACAGGGTGCTATCTTCTGTAGGGCCCATTGAGTTGTAAGAATTACCTGGATGACGTTTTGTTCCAACTTAATAGCTTTGCACTAGGTAACACATAATATACAATAAAGCGCTGTCAAAAACTCTCAAACTGGATCCAGGATGTTGGCTGTGTGTGTTAGCAGGCCTATGAAAATCTCCTCTCCATCGCTATTCATTTCCTTCATAACACTTTGTCTTAATTAGTAATTCTAAATTTGTTTGTTGAATGATTTTCTAAACACTGGAACTATGTCTTCTTTTTTTTTTTAAAAAAGATCAGCATGTTCCCTGTATCTAACACTTATTATGTGTTTTATATTCTTTGAAGAATAAATGAACCAAATTTATATTTACTGATTTTTCCACAGAAGTCCAGAATTCATTTTCATCAAGGGCTCCAGTTTGAACCTGAGCTATGACAGCTATTGAGTTCAGATGCATCTGGGTTCATCCCTTTGGAGAGAGGGAGGCACCCAGGAATCTGCATGTATTTCATTAAATTAATGTACATGGGAGGAAGAGGAGTGAAAATATGGTCCCAAAGCTTCCTGTATGGAGTACCACGATGAAAGGGGGGCAGGAGCTGAAGGACTTGTTTCCATGAGGGCTCTGAGATATGGTGTATGATGTAAGTGGGTGAGAGACAATCACCCCATTGCTCCCAGGACCATTCTGGTACCTCAAGGATTGGCATCTTTGGGAGGCTACAGGTGTTACCGACATGAATATTCTCATGAGGAACAGTACCAGTGCTGGAGGAGATGCATTCAGTAAAGTGGACGTCAAATGGAGGGCAGAGGAAAAGGAGAATGTGGCAGAATGTATATTTCACAGACTGGTTCCTGATCCCGAGAGACACCTTTGAGCATTCCCAGATACAATAAGGGAGGGTTTGAACCTTTTTAAGTCGGTGGGGCTAAGAGCTGATGACATGTGCATTATTTCTGATTCTATGAAGTCATCTGTACCTGTAGTTCAAGAGGCATGAGGCAGCTTAGGGTACAGTTCTGTCAGGCATTTTTTTTTATACCTTGCTAGTTCCTTGGTTGACAACCTTCAGTTAATATGGCTAACTGACATATTTCACTGTATCTAATTGTCTTTCAAGCTTCTGGTCTGACAGAAATTCTGGGCTGGAGATTCCATGAATCACAGCAAATCCATGCCTTAAGGATTCATCATGTGGATGTTCTGACAGGAGAGGCAAATTCAAGGAGACCGGATATTCTGGGTGTGAACTCCCATCCTCACTGGGAAGCTCCAGGAGGGCAAGGTTTGTATCTTAAACACTTCTGTGTCCTCACAACCTAGCACCATGTCTGGCCCAGAGGAGATGCTCAGGAAATATTTGTTGAACAATGTTTTATTTAACTTTATAACCCTGACAAGGTGGAGTGCGTGGAGTTGACTGTTTAAAGAAGATCATTATTTTCATGGAAAAAGGGAAAGGAAAAACAAGTGAGGATCTCAACAGATTCTATAAAGCAAGGTTTCTGAACCTTTTTTTTTTTTTTTTTTTGCCGTTAATCCATCTTTCTACCTCTCTGTTCTCTCCACTCTAACGGCTGCTTCTCTGACCTGCTCCCACCTGGAGCCTTGAAGAAACCACAATACCTGTCAGCTGGGTTCATGGGGCAGGTAATGTAGCCAGCGCAGGGGACACTCTGAAATGTGTTCAGTGTCTTTTTCCTCTAAGTGCCATTCCTCGTACTAAGAAATTGAATCGTGTGGGACAAGTTCACTGAGATTTGTAAGCTGAACTCCCTGGCTAGGAGGCAGGGATGACATCTAACCACTGCATCTTGCCCATCCTCACTCAACAGTATCTCCTTCCCTTAACATTATCCCAGCCTACTCTCCTGCTCACTTGATTCTTTCCTGAGAAACACCAAGTATTTGGAACATCACAGATGGCCTGATTCTAATGGATGCTGTCATGGCCTTGTGTAATTAAGACAATAGTTGCTGGACACTGTAAGGACTGAAATAATGGTGTAAAACTCTTTAGGTTTCATTGGCCTAGTTAAGTTTATAGTATCAGAACAAGAAATGTGTCTATCTCCTGCCCAAATTGTAATGGCACCATGCTACCAACATGGTGGGTCAATGGGAAGGACCATCTAGGCTGTATGCTCCATAGAAATGGAGTACACATGGGCAGTCCTTCCAGAAGGAACACACCATTAAGGGTCAGCTGGGACTCAGTGAGCCAATCTTATTCTCTTCCCAGTGATGTTAGTACACAGTCAGTGGTGCCATCCCAGGCTATGGGTGTCACACTCCACTCTGAGCAGTGGCTTGGACAAAGCTTGCCTCAGTGTCATGATGTTTTAGTTTAATGAAATGGAAAGTTCCCTGTTCCACTTCTAGTCCTATTTACATAAAACATTTCAAGGAAGAATACCATCACGTGGTACTTTTCTTCATCAAAATATGTAAATTAATCCAGCTCATTTATCCAGTCAGTGCATATTTACTGAGTGCCTACGATGTGCCAGATCCTCTTCCAAGCCCTGGGAATATGCCAGTGAACAAATCTTTAAGTAGCTCAGGCTTATTCTAGCAAAGTTAAATTTCCACTGTTTTGGAGGTATGGAGGCTCAAAGATAGCTCTTGATGTTGTAGTGGGGTTTTGGCTTTGTTTTCTTCTTGTTTACTGTTCCTGTAGAAACACGGACTCAACTCCATCTTTGGTTGTTCCCTTTTCTCTTCCTTCCCTTGCTTTGGCTTTCTTTTATTTTTTTCCTTCCTCCCTCCTCCCTTCCTTCCTCCTTTCTTTTTTCCTTTTGCTTTCTGGCCACGCTAGTCTAAGTGTCACAAGCACGTACAAGACAGTGACTGACAATTTAATAACAGAGAATGAAAGCCTTGAGATGTCAGTAGAAAGTAGAAAAATAGGAAGCTAAAGTCACAAATGCATGGCAATCTAAAAGACAGAGTCTCAGGGATGCCTGGGTGGCTCAGTTGGTTGAGCGTCTGCCTTCAGCTAAGGGTATGATCCCAGGGTCCTGAGATAGAGCCCCACATCGGGCTCCCTGCCCAGCGGGGCGTTGGCTTCTCCCTCTGCCTCTGCCTGCAGCTCCCCCTGCTTGTGCTCTCTCTCTCTGACAAATAAATAAATAAAATCTTAAAAAAAAAACCACACAAACCCCCCCCCAGAGCCCTGCCCACTTTATCTTTGTATGTATGTTAGCCATTTGGCGACCTGCACATTGGGAAAGAATTAGGGATACACTTACTGTATTAGCTAAATGATAAATGGTCTTAGTGATGCGGGGCTGCTAAGTGGAAGGGCCATCTGACTCTTCCTTTCTGAGATTCTGCTGTCTCGAATCTGCCCATTGATTAGCATCTCCAGACACACCCCTCTTCCTTGACGGAGAGCTTGTTCTATGGGGAGATGATTGGCAGCAATCAGGCCTGACTTTATTTGCAGGAGGTGTTGCTTTCCTGTAGACCTCTCTTGAGGTGCAGGGGAGGGGTGCCGTCACAATTGGAGTCTGAGAAACCTCCAAGCCATCTCTGACTACCACAAATGGTATAATGCAAAATACTGTCTCCCGATTGCTCGTTCCCATGCCTCACGCCCTTCTGCTCAGAATGCTCACTCTCCTTGCACTTGGTCCTCTGACTGTCTCTGAAGGGCATCTGCAGAGCTGGCAACTGCTTTGCAATTGCCTCCCGGGGAAATGCGGCCGGTGGAGGAAAGAGGCCCTGGAGGCCCAGAGGCCTCCTCCTCTGACCCGCCCCTGCCACGCCGTTGCCCCCCGCTGACTTGCGTCTCTCCGCCCCTGCAGCAGCCTCGGGCTTGGGGGCAGTGACAGAGCTTTTGCCCACTCGATTTGTGATTCTTGGTTGAGTTTATATTTCTTGATGACCACGTGTTTCTTTTGCTCGTGTCTTCCTGTCCCCATTCAGTTTGAATGTTACTTCAGGGTGGGAACTGTCTGAGTGTTTTCACGTTTCAACAAATACGAACTGAGCAGGTTCAAGTGTCAGTCACAAGAGAAAGAAAATGAACCAGTTCCTGCCTCTTTTCCTCATTTATTTACATTGCTCATTTGTCTTTCATGCGGTCAGCAAGTACGGACGGAGCACCTACTCTATGCCGTCCATTGTTGCCCGTGGGGATATACAGACAATATTTCCTGCTGTAATATTCTAGAAGGGGGAGATAAGCAATAAACAAATAAGCACATGGTGTGTCATATTGTGATAAGTGCTATGGAGAAAAATCCTGCAGGAATGGGTGGTTGCAATTTTATTTTTTTTATTTTTTCACTTGAGAGACAGAGAGAGAGTGTGCGAGAACATGAGAGAGAGAGAATGTGAGAGAGCACATGAGCAGGGGGAGGGGCGGAGGGAGAAGAAGCAGCAGACTCCCCGCTGAGCAGGGAGCCTGACACAGGGCTCAATCCCAGGACCGTGGGATCATAACCTGAGCCGAAGGCAGATGCTTAACTGACCGAGCCACCCAGGCACCCATGGGTGGTTGCAATTTTAAACAAAAAGATAGGGGAAGGTGATTTTAAGCTCAAAAATTGAATAACTATTTTCCCTTCTGCCTGGAATGCATTGTGCCCAATCTCCATGGCAATTCATACCCTACCTGCCCTATGAAACCCAGCTCCAACAGCTGTCATATTTATACTTACGCTAAAAAAAGTATGTAACAGTTATCTGAGATTGAAGTTTAACTGGGTGTCCCGTGTTTTATCTGCTACCTTAGCACCCCATGCTTCCCTCTTATGAACCGCCACGCCCTCTCTTCTCCTCTTAAGGCACCAGAGTCTCCGGCGGTGTCACATTTATGTGGAGACAGATTTTATCACCTCCTCTCCTCTAAGCACACTGATGTCAAACCTTCCCTGATTCGTCTCTGTATCTCTGCACCGTGGAGCCAAGAACTGGCTCTTAGTAGGTGTATGTATATTTATTTACTTGGGTGCACAGGGTGTTTACATGGACCCTGAGATGAGAACATTTCCTAACTAGGCAAGTTCTTTAGGGCCACAGCCTTTTACTGAAGTCAGAATTCTCCACCACCTAAAGCCATGTTTCCTAGAACACTCAGTGGGCTCCTAAGTGTCTCAATCTCCTGCTCCAACACTCTCTTCTGTTGAGTATGGGCTAAGGTCGCGTAGTTCAGAGAGTTTAGGCTGCTCTTGCCAAAGCGCACGCTGACAAAGGTGCTCACTGACAGATCCATATCCATTTGGGAGAACTCCCAAGGCTGTATATAACTAGATACGCTGATGCTCTGTGATTATTCTGAATCCCCAGGGTAGGATCTCTGAGACTTTTGACTTGGTTGGAATCAGAGTTCTTTACGGGTCACTTAGTCCAAACTTCTCCTGATTCCCTCTATCCTGTCTTCACTCAGTTACTTGTCAGCTAGCAGGCGCCAAGCATTTCTACTAACAGGAACCACGAACCACTTGACTTCTCCACTGCTCCTTATAACTTTCAGCCCCTTCCCTCACACCCTCCCATTCTAGTCCTCCCAGAGTGCTGAACCTTCCCAAGTGCTGAGTCTTCCCAAAGTGCTGTGCTGCGTGGTCAAGTCAGGTCAGGCCAGGCTTCGATCCTTGTCCCTTCTGCGAGTGTTCCTGGGGCAGCTTCCTCTGCTCTGGGCTATCGATCAGTCACTGCTATGTTTACTTTCTGTCTCATAGAAATTTGTTCAAAGCTAGCCTCCTCTGATGACTTTTCATCCCCTTGTTTCTTGCTGTATGTTTACATTTAAAAAACATCTTTTAGGTTTTTTTTTTTTTTTTAAAGGATCCCCCTGGAGGGAGAAGAATTAAGCATGCGAGTTTATTTTGCCAACTTGCAGAAGTCCTCAATGCAATTGAAAGAATTCCATGGGACACCCTTTTGCTCTAAAATATTTCTTAAACCAACCCAATCCAGCCATGCTACCCTCATGCCCTGGGAGTAATGGCATTTTCTTTAGAAACCATTGTGAATCATGCAACATTCAGGGGTCTGCTGGAGTTCACGCAGCTGATTCTGTGCACCTCTTTACAACTCTGCCATACCAGCGGCTTGAAACTGGCCACGCTGGGAGCGTCTGCACCGTACAAAATGGCAAATGCCACCAACCTGGGCTCTCTCGCCCCATCCCCCAACTGGTGAGCTCGTTTACTAGCAGACATCTGAATATATTCTGTGGGAAGAGGGTGAGTGTGGGATGAAACCCTTTCCTTGACACCCACTATACCTCAGCAGAGTTACTTTATCAGCCTCGCTGAGCATTCCCTGGAAAGTCAGGGAGTTGAGTCTGAGAGGATGTGGTAAGATTCAAGACAGGGAGGTTTCAACTGCAAAAAAATCAAGTCCTCAAGGCCCAGAGCACAGCAAATTCCAAGGGAGATATTTGGAGGGTGCCCATGTGAGGAGGTATTGCCCAACGGGAGCTGGAGAAAGTGCTAGAGCCAACTTCAGAATTAGCTGTGGGTTTTAGAGTGAACAGACAGGAGACGCAGAAGCAGAAAGTTGGCTTTTTCTTTCTTTAAGGAGCTGACCTTGCTAGAGCTAGGTTGAACCATTCATCTCACCCCCTTCCTTCCCCCCAACAGGGACCTGACACATCTGCTTGACTACCAGGAATGGCAGCGAGTGCAAACACCTGCCGGCCCTGCTAATTACCAGATGCCCCCCAGGACGAGGGCTGCGGTGTAACACCTGGGCAGAGGTGGCTGACTCTGTTAGAACCAGAGAACGCTGGCATTGCAGTTACTGCAGAGACCTGGATCATTAATCAGAGAAATAGTGCTTTGTACCTGGGAAGCAGGGCAACAGAGGGTCTTTTACTTCCGATTAGCGGGTGTTTGTTACAAAAGGAACGTAAACAGATTTCCTTAACTTTCCTGCAGTTGACGTCTTGGAAGAGCCTGATGCGAACTCATTTGTATTTGGGTAAAATTTGTTGCCCGAAACATTAATGAAAGGGGTACTCACCAGGTTGCCTTCTCTGTAAATGACCTTAGTATTTCTCTGTGATCAGATTGTGCATCCATTTATTTTAAACCCAGGCACTTTGATAATGTGGGCATCAGCGTCGTGGCTGTGAAAAGGCTCTGGAGAACACTATTTAACAATTTCCCTTTCCGTTGTACCATGCCCGGCAGCCTTTGCAGTGTTTCTAATTTATTGTTAGAGGAATGATACGGCAACTTTTTTTCTCTAGTATTTTCTACGTGCCATTGTGCCAGGCCCTGCGTGAAGCGCTGCGTAAAAATAATCGCATTTAATTCTTATAACAACTCCATGAGGAAAGAAATTGGTGACCTCCATGAGAGGTCACCTCCCCAACCCCCATTTACAGGTGAGGAAGCTGAGGCTCAGAAAGCTTAAGAGATTTGACTCAAGTCCTGCGTCTTCCCATCTGTCTGGCCTGCCTGCCCACTGAGGTGCTTTAGAAGTCATGCTTGCGGAGGGGGGGGTGTCACATGCAGGAGGGGGCCAGTTCTTGGAGCTTACCTCAGGGTGGGGATATTTTGACCTTCTTCTAGTTTTGACTGTTATATACCTCAGGTTCTTTAGTCTTTCCACTGATTTGTGACCAGGACCTCTGCCTTCCTGGGGTTGGGGGGCAGACATGTGGCCTGTGCTTTCAAGGAAGAGAAGTAGTGTTCAGGCCCCTGCAGCAAATGCCCACTGTCACCACGTACACGGGAATGATAGCAAGGTCAGATCTGAACTGTGATATGAAACAAAGTCCCTGTTTTTTCTGGTTCCAAGCATACCTTTCTTTATTAATGTTATTTATGAAGGGTAGTTGGAAGAAAGGCAGGCAGGGACAAGGGACCCCCGCCCTAAGAGGAAACCACCCTTAAAAGGATTTTACACCACCCTGGAAGGAGCCCTCAACCCTTTCCCACGTGATAGGTAGATGACAAAAACCTGATTGGGTGACAGGCCCGCGGAGGGTTAATCAGATTAAAACAGCCCGACTTGGGGTGCCTGGGTGGCTCAGTCGGTTAAGCGTCTGCCTTCGGCTCGGGTCATGATCCCAGGGTCCTGGGATCGAGCCCCACATCGGGCTCCCTGCTCAGCGGGAAGCCTGCTTCTCCTTCTCCCACTCCCCCTGCTTGTGTTCCTGCTCTCACTGTGTCTCTCTCTGTCAAATAAATAAATAAAATCTTAAAAAAAAAACAAAAAAACAGCCCGACAACAAAAACCCCTAGATCTAAACGCAAAATCCGAAACCCCCTCAGGTCCCCTCCCTCTTTGGGAGCTTTGTACTATCACTCAGTTATCGCTCAATAAACTTTGCTTTGCTGCCCACCACTCTTCGTCAGGTCTACCTCTTCATTCTCCAAAGGGCCGTGACCAAGAACTGTGGGCACCGAAGGAAAAGAAATCCTACAACATTACTGTATGCTATGTCATAAAAGTAGTTTTTTTACCTGCCTGCACTGCAAATACTTAAAGGATTTTTGTGGGGTTTTTTTAGAATAAAGAAAAATGAGAAAGTCTGTGTCTTCCTTTCATGAACCTGAATATGATTTCCAATTTCAAGATAATGTAAAAGGAAGCATATTTCATCTAGGCAGCATGGCTAGGAAACAGAAAGCAACACAACAGTCCTTTTAAAACAATTAATCTTCAGAGTAGTGTCTCCATTGAAGACCTAATCCAAAAGGAACCTTGGTTATTTATCTGCTGCCATTTGAGGTGATAACTAGAGTTAAGATTTCCTTGGAGCAAGTGCTAATCACGCAACTTTTATTTAAACATTTAAAAATCAACAGCAAACTATTACTTTAGGAAAAATTTAAGACTTATTTTAAACCTCTTTATATTCACTGGGGTTGAGGAGATTCAAAATCAAGGTGGTGGAGCAGAGGATTTTTCGGGCAGTGTGAATACTCTGTGTGATGCTATAATGCTGGAGACGTATCCTGTCGGGAAACACAGGCATCTTGTTGCTTAGAATGCCCCACGCCTCATTTTCCAGGACTTGGAGGCCATTTCTTGGAAGCCCCAGAGCCCAAGGCTTCATTTATTCTCTGTTACACGACTCTCCCTTCAAAAATGGCAGGTATTTCCATCTTCAGTGTCCCTGGAGATAAGCACACCAACCCTTCACTATAACTGTTTTTGTTAATAATTGCTCAGGTGAACTAGGAGACGGCAGAAACCAAACCCATTGAACAAAGTCCCCTCGCAAGGGGGTCGGGAATCTCAGGTTTTCAATCCAGTCGATATATCCGGGATCCCTTTCTTACAGACCCCTCAGATCCAGTTCTTCTCTTTTATTCGTTATCTCACCAAGCCTCTACAGCCCCTCAGCCTTCAGGTGCTCTGGGAACCAGTTCTCTACCTTGAGCTTGTAGCAGAATCTCCCAGGCCTTGGTATAATTGCGGGGCCCCAGGCAGGGGTTAGGTCTGCACTGGGAACAAGGATTTGCATTTCTAACAACTTCCCAGGTGCCCTGATGCAGGGACCATCCTTTGAGAACCGCTGCTCTGGGAGACACAGGCCTGCAGATATAATTCAGGCAGAAACATCTGTTATTTAAAGGAGGGAGGGGTCACCAGATAAACTACAGAATTCTCAGTTGAGTTTGAATTTCAGATAAACAAATAATTTTTAAATGTACATATGTCCCAAATATTGCATGGGACAGACTTATATTAAAAAATTATTTGTTGCTGATCTGAAATTCAAATTTATTGGAGTGCCTGTGTATCCTGCATTTTTATTTGCTAAGTCTGGCAACTCTATTTCAAGGGTATAGCATTTGCAAACTTCCTGATAGCATAATAGCTACTTGGTGACTCAGGCTATTTTCTTAGATATTTTCCTCTACCATCTAGCTCTCAGGCTCCTGAAATGGATTTTCCAACTCTGAGATGGGGCTGTCCTGTCCCAACCCTCCACTGAGACACCCCTCTAGGACCTACCTGTTGACTTAGCGCATTCTAGGGTTTCCTATACTATAATTCCTTGGAGGTTACTATTGCCATGTCTTCTAGTGGAACATTCCTTTTCAGTACCTGAGTCTTTCAATATGCTTTAATAGTGGTGATGTTAGACCAAGGCAGGGAAGAAGGTAGAGCCCACAAAGCACACAGTCAGCTCCCCTACTCTGCTGATGCCAAGACTGGCCAAGCTGGTATCCCTGAAAAGACTCCCCCTGCCAAACAAGATCAGAGAAGGGTGGTGTGTCTGTCAGAGCAAGCAAGCCTCGTAACTTTGTTATGCAGAATGAATGTTAATAACATATCGTGTGTAAATGCTGTTCCTAGGCAAGTTAAGGATTGCAATTGGTGTTTAATTTTAAAATGCCATTATTGCTTCTGTGAAGTCATTTCTGAAGTTTGACAAGCTTACTTGCAAGGATGTGTCAATTTCAGAATATTGTTCCTAAAAGCACAAAAGATTTCTTTGGCATTGACTATAATGATGATAATGACAAGATAGATAAGGAAATTATTGAATGGAGACCAATCTCACGAGCCTTCAGTTTAGCTGGAGTTCAATGTCCGAGAGTTCATCTGCCACTTCTGATCATTTATTTCCAAAGCAGCAACTGTATTCGAACTCACAGCCCAGCATCATTGTGAAGACTGCAGAGTTCGGGTCTGACAATTTGCTGCAGATTTCTGGAGTGAATATTTAGAAGGGCAACATAGTTCTCTTCTTTCGAATACTAATAATTCTGATTCAAAGAACAGTAACTCGAAGCGTTTTTCCAGGAATGCAGTCCTATTTCCAGACACTCTAATAAAGCTAATCGGAACCTTGAGGCTTTATTTTTGTTTTTCTCTGAGGAATGGATTCCTGTTAAGTATTTGCATTATAAGTCTGAAACCTACCATTGTTTGAGAAACAGATGTTAGAAGAGAATGTGGTCAAAAACAGGAAGAAATGACTATAGCTGAGAACAGATATTTATTTTCACATGTGATGGCTACGTATCTAGTGGCTTCCCATAAAAAGCCATCAATGAATGAAAAAAATCAAAGAAGAAATGTGTCTGTTATTTGTGTGCAAAAATGTTATTACTAACCCGCCATTAGAAGTGGTGTGCGTTTTGGGTGAGGTCGGATGCATTTGGGCAATGTCACTCATAGGCTCTTGCCTCATCATACTATTAATCAGTAGCAAGCATCTGCAAATGAGATAGCCAAGATTTTCTGGCGTGTTCTGTGGTCAAGGAAAAGGGCCAGTTTTCTGCTCCTAAGGGGAAGGGAGCCCATTTTCTCAACCCCACTGGCATTGTGCTTTTGCGCTGGGCAGCGCATGCTGCAACGCTATCTGGCAGTAGACGGGCGCGGCAGAGACTTGGAGGGTTTCATAAACGTCAGAGTTGAAAGGTATCGTGCATTTTCTTACCCAGAAAGACAGTCTACCCTTTCTCTGCTATACTCCGAGCTGATGAAAAACGCAGGGAGAAACAGTAGTCTATGAATACGGTCTCGGCTTACATTCCTTTTTTTTTTTTTAAAGATTTTATTTATTTATTTGACAGGGAGAGACAAAGCAAGAGAGAGAACACAAGAAGGGTGAGTGGGAGAAGGAGAAGCAGGCTTCCCGCTAATGTGGGGCTCGGTCCTGGGATCACGACCCAGCCCGAAGGCAGACGCTTAAGGATCGAGCCACCCAGGTGCCCCTCGGCTTACATTCTATACCGAGAAGCTATTTTGTTTGTTTGTTGGGTTTAACAGATTGTGCTTTAATTACAAGCCATTAGCTAGTCATTAATACATAAAACAGTTTGGATTTCATAAATATTTTTGAATATTATTCAACTCATTTAACATTTTAGTCTACAGAGAGAATATCTGATTTAGGTGAAATACTTGAGTTAACTGACATCACATCACTTGCGGATAGGATAGCCCAGCCCTTCTGACTCAGTCCAGGGGGGCCCTGAGGGTGGGGTAGGGGTGGGGGCTCTCTGCACTCGGACTGCCTTTGCTCCAGTCCTGACTGCCACTTACTGATGCGTGGCCTTGGGCAAGCTAAGTCCTCTGTTCCTCCATTCCTTTATGAACCAAATGAAGGCAGTTTTATTACCAATATCCGAAAACTGTTTTCAGCATGAAGTGAGATAATCCATGTGAAGTGCCTAGCATCGAGTGAGCACTCAATAAATATTAGATAAAAATAGAATAAAATTAAACAAAATTTTAACCGTATCTTCACTATATCTGATGGATCTCTTATTATATTTTGCAGTTGTTGAATGAAGTATAGAGTATGTTGGCTACCTAATAAAATTTAACCAATGAATATTTGAATTTTGGAATAAACTTACACACTGACTAGGGATTCATTGGATACCGGTAGTAAAAGTACTAAGGGCATATTTAATACAATTAAAGATCCCTTGGGGTGCCTGGGTGGCTCAGTCGGTTAAGCGTCTGCCTTCGGCTCAGGTCATGGTCCCAGGGTTCTGGGATCGAGCCCCGCATCGGGCTCCCTGCTCCGCAGCGAGCCTGCTTTCCCTCTTCCTCTGCCTGCCTGCTCTGCCTACTTGTGCTCTCTCTCTGTCAAATAAATAAATAAAATTAAAAAAAAAGAATAAAGATCCCTTATATTCTGTCATCACTCTAGGATCAAATTTGCCTATTGCCTAAAGCCATAAAGAGAACAGTACAAAATAAATGTAGTTTCATTTGGCTTCATTAAAAATGGTGTTTCTAATCTTATTATTTTCACATTTATTAATAAGCTTGAGTTTTTTAAAAAAAAATCTCAACGTCTATGATTCTTGGACTTGGGCGGTGGCACCATTAAGCCATTGGAAAACCAGTGAGTGGAAACAGTGCACTCTTCAAGGATGTGGTTTCTGTGGTCTGGCTCACTCTGTCGTAGCAGTCATGGCTTGGTGGGCGGGAAAGTAGGCATGGAAGGAAGTTGGGCAAGGTAGTGAGGTGGTGTCAGTGGTAATCCGAGTGGTTAGACCACTCGAACTGTGAAAATTTAGTGTTGGTGATTTCCTGGCTGCAACAGTTTTCTTTGATGTAGTCTCCAGTCTCTAGGGCCAGAGAGATCCAAGAACCAACAGAGAGGGGTGTTGGAAAGGAAGGAGGTAAGCTAAGGGAACACACAGAATAGTGAGTCTTCTCTGTGCCTTATTTGCTTTCCCACTGAGCAACTGGAGGACCTTGGGATTTTTTTTACCTAGTTGGAATGGGCACTCACTGCTACTCCAGTCTCGCCCTCTGTGGTTGTAGATGAAGACCCTACTTTGGTAATTCTTGCCTCTACGAGGGACTTTATGTGAGTCATGGACATTCTCAAAGATAATTTCTGCAAAAGTAAAATGTGTATTTGCTGGCTGACTTATTCTGTGAATTGATTTGATAAAACTGATTCTTGCTTCATATCTTAAATGTTTTACACAACCTAACAGAAGAAGAAGCTGAAAAGCATTGCATCACATCTAACACACAGGGCTGGGCTTTCTCCCATATCACAAAGGCACTTGCTTATTGTGTCTTCTACTGATTTATCTTGTTTCCTTTTGTTCAATTAATTGCTGATGTCATCTCTTTTGGCTTTTTCTGAAAGGGTAGCTAGGCTTGCTTTGTTAACTGTTTTATATGCTAACACATATCAAGTCATATTTGACAGAACTACCATTATCAAGCACTTACTATATATTCTCTGTATGCTGATCTCTCTTTAGGAAACCTTATATATGTTACTTCATCTAAGTCTTGTTGCAAGCCTGCAAGAAAGACATTCCTTCCATTCACAGAGATTCTGAAACTCAGAATGTTTAAATACTGTGCTCAAGTTTCAACATGTAGTGAGTGGTATTCAAAACGAATACAGTTCAACTCCTAATGTTCCTTCATTAGGCTATGAAGACTTAGACTTTTGTCTTCTTAGCACTGAATTACTTTGTATAGAACCCAACACAGTTTTTATAGTATTTTTGCTGTCTTTCCAGATCATGCTATCTCTCTTACACTCTCAGTTCATTTCAACATTGTTCAGCTTCTGCACAAATCAAGATTCTTTTCTCTATATTTCAAATGTATAGAATTGACCACACTATTTGCAGCACAGTGCAAGGCACTGTAGGGCATACAAAAATACACGACTCATGGTCTATAACCTTAGGAGGTTCTATTTTAATGGGAAAAAAGTGAGCATGATAAAATGTCAATAATATGAGGCAGAATGAAAGTACCATTATTGAGATATAATCCATGATAGGAATTTCCAAGGAGAAGGCAACCACAGAAGCCATTTCCCCTTTGAATCTTGGTTGAGATTTGGCTTTTTTTTTTTTTTAACTAGGTATTTATGGGGAGGGAGGACCAGAGAGAAAGTTCACTGGCCACATTTCAATGGTTCATTGTCACTGCCTTATCTCTCTCACACTTGGGTGTTGTGGGGGAGTGGGGGTTTCTTAGGACTAGCTGACAGAGAAGGAGAAAACCCAAGCTTGGGTCATGAATGGGCTGGCTTGGCATATTTATGAATGTCAACATTGAACTGCTGCTGCATGACAACCCCATTTAGGGGTGACCCTGAAAGACAGTGGAGCGGAGACTTCTCAGTGGACACATCTTTGGGTATTGTACTTGGTAGTCCACTTCGTGTGGAGAGAGAAACTGAGGTAAGGATAAATTTGGACTTCTGAACAGTGGCAAAATGACTTAGCTGATTGATCATGTTCTGGAAGGAGCAAGATTAGCAGATTAGGAATAAGTAGGTTGGGGCAAGAGGACCTATAGGATTAGCCACAGAGTGTAAATATATTTGCATCCTGCATTAGCATGTACCAGAGAGCTTCTGCTGTGGAAGAGGCACTGCCCAACCAAAAGAATGACTCAGCCACTTCACATCAGCCGGAGACATATTCTGACGTTAGGGGCAAAAGAGTTTCCTGATGGATTGGATGTGGAATATGATAGACAGAGAAGAGTCAAAGATGACTCCAAGATTTTGGCCTAAGCTACTGGAAAAATGGAGTTGCCATTAATTGAGGTTGGATAAAGAAGATTTTTGCATGAAGATTAGGAGTTCAGCTTGGGACATGTTGGTTTGAGATATTTTTTAGACACACAAACGGAAATGCTCATAAGCATTAGATATGTGGATCTGAAGTTGAGGGGAGAAGAGATTAACCCAGAGTATAAAAGTCATGACATGGTGGAAAGAATCATAGAAATGAACAAAGAAGTCCTGACTGTTGGGCTGAGGGACCCAGGACAAAACTTTTCCCTTACCTGCATTGCTCATGTGTATAAGGAGAGGACAGAAGGTGTGCATGGTAAGGTTTTGTCAACCTTGTAATTCAGATTCTGGGCAAATTTTGCAGAGTAGGAAAGATTGAGAGCTTGGACATTTTTTAGGTGGTGTCAGTGTCTAGAAACTTCTAGTAATCTCCCATTTCCGATATACCCTTTTTAGGGGAGCACATGGGAGAATCACACTTTGCTGCATCCCTTGCAGTAAGTCAGGCTTATACGAGTAGTTCTGGCTTTGGGATCGTGAGATGGTTGCCACTTCTATGCTGAAGCATTCAGTTGCTGGCACAGAACCCTCAGGTGCTCTCTTCCCCCACCGTAGGGAGCATGGAATCATGAGGAGAGGCAGGTGCCACAAGATGGAAGTAGTCAAATCGCTGAGCTGCCACTGAGGACTTGCCGCCTTGGGTTTTGCCCAGACGTGCAGCAGACTTTGGCACGTGCTAAGCTACTAAGATCTTGGTGTTGCTTGTTATCACGGCACAAAGTAGGCAGGCTACGGTGACTGATATGGTCTGCTGTTGGCACACCTGTGGTGGGAGGTCCTGGAAATAAGGATCTGGTCTCTGGAGAAAGGAGAAACCAAATTTTCCTCGTGTCACAATTTTCCTCAGGGCTCTGAAGAACAAAGATACCATCTCCCTCATAATCGTGCTATTCTTTTCCATTTTTATTTTGGTTTACACATTGTTTTTCAGTAAGGTCTCTCTTTTTTCTTTTCCTTAGTGTTGCAATCAAGAACCATAAGACTTACTTGGATGACAATAAGTCTATAAATATTTACAACTTGACTTCTCCAGTTTTAATGAACCAGGTGATTAACGGAGACCCCTATGTTGCTTAAAGATGTCACTCAGAGTGAAAGTTCACCTGCTGAACAATTAAACAATTAATACACTGATGGTTAATGGAGTTTCCAGTGTACCTAACATTTATTAATGATAATGATGACTTTATGTTTTTAAAGCTTGTCAGTTAGATTTAAAATAGACTACACACATCTCTGTCTCAGGCCTTTTTGCCCTTGGTGGGTCAGGCCTGAGGATAAAAATTTGTATGAACTTGGAGGAAGTAATAATTTTATGGTGCATGGTTTTAATCATGTGGCATTGTCTATTCACTCGTTGTCCGTCTTTCTGTAATGCTGCAGGGGGAATATACCACTGAGTTTGGGATTAAATAAGTCAGATAAACAACATTTTGTGGAGTTCGTATTTGATGCTTGGTGAATATTGGTCTGAGTCCAATCCATATAAAAAGCTCAGCAAAACCGATAAAACAAGTAACAACAGCAACAAAATACGGAAACAAAAAAAATCTATCTAACACATTTTTAGCCCAAGAAGAATTTGGGCACAAAGTTAAAGAATGAAACTCAGTATCATATGGGCCTGCTACCCTTTTGGTACCAACAGCTACATTTTATGTGAAATCTATGAAACTGGCCAATTGATAATAGCAGAAAGCTCATTACCAAGCAAATACAAAAAAGCTATTCACCTTTGAAAGATTGCATTTTCATTACAGAAACAGTGGAAAAGGACCTAGAAAACTAATGAAAAAACATAAAAATGCAAATTACTGCAGCTAATTGGTTGTGTCTTCAAACATACTCTGAATTATTAATTTATAAAAGAGTAAATCTCTTCCTTTACATATAAGGAAATGGTATCCTTCCCTCACGGTTAACATTAAAATGATAATGTTCCATTCTTCTTTAGTGTAATTGTATCAAAATTTTGTTGAGGGAAGGGGCAAAGAGGAAAAACCAGAGAATTCCATTTTTTTCTAAAGTTCTAAACTCTTCCGTCGAATAGCTAGTTACATGTTAAATTCCCAGTCTCTATATGCCGTTAATAAAGAACCACACTGAAGGCATATATATCAGACAATAAGTTCCAAGAGGGTCAGTATTCTCACTTCCACTTGGTTCACTGGGGTGTACCAAGCATTTTTCAATGTCTGGCATGGAGCCGTTAGAATAGCTCTCATCAAGGTAATCAACATTTCTACCTTAACAAATCAATAGTAAGACCTCATCCCACTTGATATTTGACACAGGTAACCATTCTCTCCTTTTTGAAATGCCTTCTCCTTTTGGCTTCTGGGATATTGCTTATTTTTTTCCTACTTCACTGGATATTTCTTCTCGATCTGCTGGCTCCTTTATCTCTTTCCAACATTTGGAGGACGCCAGGGCTCAGTCCCTCACTCTCTCCTTTGGTGAAAGGATTTAATCCCATGGTTTTAAATACCATCTGGATGTTGAGACTCCAGAATCTTGACTGTAGATCTGACCTTTCCTGGGAGCTTTAGACTTGTATATCTAACTGCTGAGTCAACATTGCTTGTTATATAGCGAATGGGATTCCAAATCAATCTGCAACAACATGGATGACTCTCAAAAGCATTATGCTAAGTGGAAGAAGCCAGAAACAAAAGACTGCATATTGTATACTGTATAATTCCATTTATAGGACAAAATTATAGTGATTCCCAGTGGCTTGTGGTGAGGGACAGGACTGACTGCAAAAGGGCATGAAGTAATTTTTTGAGTGATGGAAATAGTCTATTTCTTAATTATGGTGGTAGGGTGATGGTTACATGATTATATATGTTTGACAAAACTCATTGACTACACACTTAAAATGGGTGATTTTCTGGTGCATATTACTTACACTAATTATTCTTCAATAAGCTTGATTTCAAAAAATGCTCAGCTGTCTTCTCATTGCAATTAGGATAAAACCAAAATACTTACCATTCTTCAGCCATTTGATCTTTGTTCCACAAAGTAACTAAACTCCTTTCCCTAACTCTTCTCTTTGCCTGGAAATTTCTTTTTCTGGATATTTGAATGGCTAACTACATCTATTTCAGAAACCAATCTCTTAGAGAGACTTTTCCTGTCTCTGGTGTCTGAAATAGGTCTTCCTTCTCCTTCAAGTTAAACTCTTTCTCATTGGCCTATAAGTTTCTGGCAGAAAAAGAAACTGTCAATTGGATTCATTGCTGAATTTCCCAAGCTAAGGTCAGGATAGAGCATATTGTAGGCATTAAATAAATATTTGTTGAATGAATGAATAAATAAATGAATAGCAGGAACTTAATAAACCTTTGTTGACTGGCTGACTAACTGAACTCTAAACCACAATTGTAAAACACTGGCACTTCAAACTTAATTGAAGCATAGGGTGCTAAGAATGTGGATCAATGGTGCTAATGGAGTATGTACTTAAAACATGCACATCCATCAACAGGCATTTATTTAGGTCTATCTGTATGAGTGTACTGAGCTACATGTGGAGGTCACTTATTTCGAAGGAAATGTTCTGTCAATCACTTCCACGCATTTGTTCAAACTTTCTCAAATGAATACATTTCATGGAAAACCTTCTTAGTTCAAACTTCTGCAAAAATCTGTGGGAAGTGTGGGAATAAGTCATTTTAGTCATCTTTGTGTGTGTGTATAGAATTCTGTTCTTATACTAGTTGTTAGGAGGGTTTTATGGATAACTTTCCTAGATTTGAGAAAGTCTGAAACCATTATTTCCTCTAATAAATCACTCTTGGCACGGTAAAAATAGATTTAGTTTTTATAAATAGGTAATCAAAAAAATAATCATGTAACCAACTCTATTTTGAGAATATAAAGGGTGGCCCTTCCTTGGATATCTGTTAAGTATGAATAACCGGGCAGTAAGTGATCACTCCACTGGCACGTAACCAGGTGAGCATCTTGATAATGCTTATTAAAATACACCACAAATTTTAAATCTGAACACATGTGTTTTTATGTGTAAACAAACTTGAACCACCCTGTGCTAATATAACTGAAGGAATAGTACTTAAAGATAGAGCAGTTAAATCACCAACAAGAAACACACACACACACACACACACACACACATATGCACACATGCAGTGGAAAACAGAACTCTTCTTTATGACAGTTATGGTCTAGTATTGATTGTAGGACCTCGCTTACTCCTTTTTTGTTTTGTTTTATTTTGGTTTTGATGGACACATTAGGCCAAACAAATCAGAAGACAAAAGCTTCTTCGTGGAGTTCAGGAGCCCAAATGATCCATGGCTGCAAGAGCACCTTCTGGAAGGAGAGTTTGAGGTGGAAGCAGGTGATGGCAGAGTGTAGGTGGGAGAGGAGTTCAATGATGCTGACTGTCTGTCATCTCTGCTCTAGATCCTCCAACTCTCCTTCTCCAAAGTGAATAATTTATGCTTAGTGATACAGATGATCAAAAGTTCTTGGCAATTATGTCTTCCAAAGTAGCACCAGGTCATGGAAAGTAACAATAATTCAGGAACTTCATGTATCAAATGACTGTATATCATGAGAGATCTGAAGTGTCAGACCCTAACTGTAAATGTTTGGCTGTAATTCATATTATACTGTTTGTTATAGAGTCTGCAATTTAGCTTTCTTTAGTATCATCTAAAGAGAAACAAGTACATGGTTTTATTTAGTAATTAACATGTAATTATGTGAAATTGATTAACTTAGGTCATTTTCTTTTCCTTCCCTTTTAAAGACAAAATAGCACATACTGACTCTGTACTTTATGTTGAACCCTTTATAAGTGCATTTTTAAGATTCTGATGCCCAATGTTCTTGGATCTAAAAATTGTGGTAAAAGAGAAGTACTTTTACTACCCCTTCAAGAAGTCATCTCTTGCCTCCTGAACTCATAATTTTCAAGATAAAAGCTGAAGAAATTAGTAGAATCCCCTGCCATTATTTTCTAGACCACCTCAGAATAGACACTGGCTTGTGAGGCCACCTTTCTGGAGTAGGCATTGTTTACTCATTTTACTTCTCGTCCTTGACTGAAGCAGTTTCTTTAACTCTGGATTTATGAGGAAAACATAGTATTATTTGAAAGCAATGGAAGTGACACTGCAGAATGAGAACCATGAACAGTGTCCTACTCCTTTGCCTTAAAAGAAGACTTACTAAAACAGTAAGAGAAAGAACATAATAAAAATAAATACTACTTGCTGTCCATTTGAAATCTATCAGGTGCCAGAGCAGAAGCTTTCAAATAATCGCATGTCATTTACAACAACATGTAAAGTCAGTGCTACAGAGACTCAGAACGGTTGGTTTCCTGTTCTGAGGATCAAATAGTTATAAAATGCCAGAGCCAGGGTCTGAGCCAAGTCTGTCTGCTCAGTTTATGATACCACAATATCTCCACAGTGATATTCTTGTAATCATATCTTCCTCTCTGAGCTCTGGCTGAGTTCAGACTTGTGTCTTTGTTTTAGCTGACCTTGGTCTAGGATTGTCTTCAGTGTATCTTAAGCCATTCTTGTGCTGTGCTGTATTTTATGGGGCTGTTTCTCTCTTCTCTATATCAGCGTTCTTATTACTAATTAGAAAAAAATGATCAGTCTATTGTCTACAGTAGCTCAAAATTCAGATTGTAAATAGACTGCTCACTAATATGTTAAAGGACACAGTCTTGTTTTTCCTTCCTTCTTTCCCTTCCTTCCTTTCTTTTCTTTCTTTCTTTTTTTTCTTCCTTTCTTTTCTTTCTTTCTTTTTTCTTTCTTTCTTTTTTCTTTCTTTCTTTCTTTCTTTCTTTCTTTCTTTTCTTTCTTTCTTTCTTTCTTTCTTTCTTTCTTTCTTTCTTTCTTTCTTTCTTTCTCTCTTTCTTTCTTTCTTCCTTTCTTCCTTCCTTCCTTCCCTCCTTCCTTCCTTCCTTCCTTCCTTTCTTTCTTTTTCTTTCTTTCTTTCTTTCTCCCGGTTTTCTCCTGGCCTCCAGTACTTCCTACCCTAGGATTTTGGGTTTCGAGGTCCTGGAGCTCTCTCTCTGTTTCTAAGCATACTGCTTACTGTCTTTGGGTTCCCCATGGTCAGCATTCTGCCTGCCTAGGGGTGCTGGAGAGGATGTTTTGAAAGGAGGGGCATCTTAGTTTGGATCAAAACTGAAAATGGATGTTTGCTATCACACTTCTTGCAGAATGCAGTTAAAATCCTTGTCTGGGGACGCCTGGGTGGCTCAGTGGTTAAGCGTCTGCCTTCAGCTCAGGTCATGATCCGGCGTCCTGGAATTGAGCCCCGCGTTGGGCTCCCTGCTCCGCGGGAGGCCTGCTTCTCCCTCTTCCACTCCCCCTGCTTGTGTTCCCTCTCTCACTGTCTCTCTCTCTCTTCAAAAAATAAATTAAAAAATCTAAAAAAAAAGTACTTGTCTGGATATAGCGGTTAATGGTTCTATGCCTCGATCATTTTATGTCCACTGTGTGAGCCACACAATGAATGTTGATTTTTAAAAAATACATACTGTCCAAACTGGGCTGTCTACAACTTTTCCATTAAAAGTGTCTCTATTACTAAATATTTCTACATTTGCCATCACACTGCTAAAAATTAAAACTTATGTCATGATGAAAATAAACATCTAAGGCATTATCTGCAAAATCACGATTAAATCCAAGCTGCTGCATTGTATGCATTTTACTTTTCTGAAAGCCACTTTTAATAAATGTTGTCAGATATTTTACTAATCCTAATTCAATTTAATGAATATTTTTAGACGATCTGCTACCCATTTGGTTCTGAGTTGGAAATTGGCATATGTATATACAATTATATAACAGTTTCTCTCCTCCAGGAATTTATAATCTGTTTAGAATATCCAAATAGATAGTGTATAGATGTATGTGTGTGTGTGGAACAACTCACTAAAATTCATGATAACATCTGTTTAGTTTTTGAATAAGGTATGTAGACAAACCATGCAGTAGCAAGTCACAATATTGGGAGCATTTTGAACAGAGTCTTCAATGCGCTAGTCCTTCTAATCCTCTCACCTCAGCTGTGAAGCTTTGACTCAGTTTTGGAAAAAAAATACTATCCTCAACAAAACAATTTTAAACCTATGGCTTTTTGGTATCCACTATTATTGCTTTTCTCTCCACGTAATAAAGGGGCAATGTGTTCCTTTATCTTCTTCTTGCTCTGGAGTCACTGAGCCACTTTTACTGTCTTTCCTGACTCTCCGCCAGTTGCATCTCGTTTCTTATTTTGGTTTTCCTGACTACATTCCAAAAGGCTGACCTAAAGTCAAGTTATTTAGTTTCCTGGGAAAAAGTTTCTTTCCTATTTTTTTCACCTTGTCCTCCCGCTTGCAGTTGAAAGTTTAAGTCACTAATTGGTATATTTCTATTAGGTCCCCACTTAAGAATAGTGTAAGGTACCATATACCTCTTTTCTTAAAAAATATTCTTTCACAATTTATAATTTTAGAATTGTAAGTTGCCAACATTTGCGTGTAGCACATTTCTAAAAAATATACAAGGCCATTTGACACAAATCTACGAATGTAATATTCAGAATTTGTACTGTAATAAAAAGCTGAAACTGCATCGTTAGCTGAAAACTGTTCCTTGTCCAGATGAAGTCACAAAACTCCATCTCATGCTATATTTAATGCTTTTGTAAAGAGCAAACTTTCAAGAAATAATCTGGAAATGTGTCTAGCCAGAATAATGGAAAAGGAGTGTGGTGCATCATGAATCAATATAAATTTATTTTCGAGGAAAGCAAAATGACCAGCATGGACAATGAAAATGTTTCAAGCACTATAAAATGTATTGAGTTCCAGAAACCAGACACTTTTGTATAAAATGCCCTTTGGATTTGTTTTCCCCATGATGATAAAGAGTGGGAAAAAATGTACTAAAAATACAGAAAAAAATTATATTCTGAGAAGTATATTAAATCAGAGAAATGATAGTGTCATAATTGATTCCATAAAGAAACTCTCAGAAAAGTAAACTTGACACAACTAGTATGAAGCTTAAAATGGTGAATCCAGCTATCACTGGTCAATGAGAAACAACTGAAAAATTGCATTGAAAAGTTTGGGAAAAAAAATGAAATAAAACTAAAAAACAAACCCTGAAATCACTGGCATATGTGGTTAAGATGAGGTTTCTTTTGTCTTTGTCAGGGCAATGCAAATCAAAACCACAATGAGATATCACCTCACACCTGTCAGAATGATTAAAATCAAAAACACAAGAAACGACAGGTGTTGATAAGGATGTGGAGAAAAATGAACCCTTTTGTACTGCTGGTGGGAATGCCAACTGGTGCAGCCACTATGGAAAACAGTATGGGGGTTCCTCAAAAAATCAAAAATAGAATTACCATATGATCCAGTAATTTCATTACTGGGTATTTATCCAAAGAAAATGAAAACACTAATTTGAAAAGATGTATGCACCCCTATGTTTATTGCAGCATTATTTACAATAGCCAAGACACGGAAGCAGCCCAAGTATCCATGGATAGATGAATGGATAAAGAAGAAGTGGTATATGTATATATATATATAATGGAATATCACTCCACCATAAAAAGAATGAAATCTTGCCATTTGCAACAACATGGATGGATCTAGAAGGTATAATGCTAAGTGAAATAAGTCAGAGAAAGACAAATACCATATGATTTCACTCATATGTGGAATTTAAGAAATAAAACAGATGGACAAAGAAAAAAAGAGACAAACCAAGAAACAGACTCTTAACTATGGAGAACGAACTAATGGTTACCAGAGGGGAGCTGGGTGGGGGCATGGGGGAAATAGGTGAAGGGAATTAAGAGTATTATTATCATGATGAGCACTTAGAATCATCAAATCAGTATATTATACACCTGAAACTAATATAACACTGTATGTTACCTATACCGAAATTTAAAAAAAAAATGAGGTTGTGCACTCATTTATTCTGATAATGTGCCTGCTTATTGGCTATCTATCCTCCATGGCTCTGCTCAAAGTAACCCCTCCAAGAAGCCTAGCAGCTTTACTACTCTCTTGAGATTTGGCCTTTTACTCTAATTTAGATTTTCTTGGTCTTGACGTTTTTTATTGATATGTTAATAGTATTGATTTTATTTACTGGAAGCCATTTCACATATTTGTATGAATAAATTTAACATATATAACATATGCACATTGATCACCTGAAGAAGATGACGTATGGATTATAGCCTTTTAGTCTAACTGATCAGAGATTTCTCTGATGTCATTCAAGTTTTTGCTTATCTAGAAAAATAACCTAATTGATAATGATGAGTATAAAAACAATTAATAATTATATCCACACTATTGTTTTAGAATATGATTTGAAATATAAAAATAGATGAACAGACTAATTGTTATCAATTAATCTAAAAATTCAAGATAATACTCTTGAGGATAGGTTAAATGATTTTTCTGGAAACTTTTGCCTCTGTTTGAAAGGCTGCTTCTTCAAATATTGGTTTTGTGATGTCAGGCAGTTGATTTAATCTATACCTCATTTTTTTTCTTATCTGAAAATGGGGAAATTAATGGTGCCTACCTCATAGGATTTTTTTTGAGGATTAAATGAGTTAATATTTTTAAAGTGTTCAGAACAGTAAGCAAGTATTTAAACATGATCTAAGTGTTTGTGTCTTATCCATCTCTCCCAATTCAATGTCTATCTCTCCAGCTATGTCAAGTATGGTATTATACCCATCCATTAAGTTTTAGATTTCAATTATTGAGTTTTTTTATTGACATTTTATTTATTTTAAATCTTACTGTTCATTTCTTTTTATTTTATTTGCTTGTTGCTCATATTTTCAAAACAAAAAAATTCCTTAGATATATTAAACACAATTATTTTATATTCTGTGTTCACAAAAGCCCTCAGTTGTGAGATACTTGTATTTGAATTCTTGGCTTAAAGGTTTTTGGAATATCCAGGAAGAATGGATTTAGCCTGGGGACCCATACAAGAGCTGAATTTTGGTTGAGAATTTTCAAGGACATTTTTCTTTTTGTTCTTCATCTGGTGCCAAGTTTCATTCAAGACAAGAGAAGATGTGGTATATATATACAATGGAATACTACTCAGCCATAAAAAATGAAATCTTGCCATTTGCAACGATGTGGATGGAACTAGAGGGTATTATGCTACGTGAAATAAGTCAATCAGAGAAAGACAATTATCATATGATCTCACTGATATGTGGAATTTGAGAAACAAGGCAGAGGATCATAGGGGAAGAGAGGAAAAAATGAAATAAGACAAAACCAGAGAGGGAGACAAACCATAAGAGACTCTTAATCTCAGGAAACAAACTGAGGCTAGCTGGAGTGGAGGGGGGTGGGATGGATGGGGTGGCTGGGTGATGGACATTGGTGGTGAGTGCTGTGTATTGTGTAAGGCTGATGAATCACAGACCTGTACCCCTGAAATAAATAATACATTATATGTTAATTGAAAAAAAAAGATAAGAGGTTTAACTTGCTGTTGTGTGGAGCTGGGAGTGGGCACAGATCTATTTTTACCTCACTCTTTCCCTGAGTTTGGAGGATATAGTTCTTTATATAGATTTTTTGTTTGTTTGTTTGTTTGTTTAAATACAGGGCTCTCCCACTCCTTTGGTGGACTTCTCTCTCCTCAGCTCTGGAAGGCCTTGAAAAAATCAAAGCTCAAGTGCTCCTGGATTCAGCAAATGCCTTTGGAGGTTCAGTTGACTTATTTATTTTATTTTATATATTTCCTTCCAAATTCTTAAACTTATTCTTAAATTTCTTTCTTTCCTTTTTTTTTTTTAAATTAGGGTCTATCTTCTTAATATATTTTTAAGTTTGCAATACTGTTGTTGACTCTAGGCACCACGTTTTACAACAGATCTCTAGAACTTACTCATCTTGCATAATTGAAACTTTATACCCATCGAACTACTACTCCCTGTTTCCCCCTCCTCCAGCCCCTGGCAACTGACCATCTGTTTTTAGCTTCTTTGAATTACCATTTTAGATATCTTATATAAGTGGAATCACACGGTATTTGTTCTTTTGTGACTGGCTTATTTCACTTAGCATAATGTCTTCCAAGTTTATCCATGTTGTTCCATATGGCAGGATTTCCTTCTTTATAAGGCTGAATAATGAATATTATACAATGGAATCATTGTATGAATATACCACATTTTCTTTCTCTATTCAGTCTTTGATGGACATTTAGGATGTTTCCATATCTTGGCTATTGTGAGTGATGCTTCAATAAATATGGGATTGCAGATGTCTCTTTGAGATCCTGATTTCAATTCTCTTGATTATATACCCAGAAGTGGGACTTCTGGCTCGTATGGTAGTTCTATTATTAACTTTTTCAGTAACCTCCCTACTCTTTTCCAGAGTAGTACCATTTTACATTCTCACCAACAATGTGCACGAGTTCCAATTTCTCCACGTTCTTGCCAACGCTTTTTGTCTTGTTTTTTTGTTAATATCCATTCTAACAAATGTGAGGTGATACGTTATTGTGGTTTTGATTTGTATTTCTCTGATGATTAGTGATATTGAACATCATTTCATATACCTGTTGACCACTTGTATATCTTCTTTGGAGATATGTTTATTCAGGTCTTATGTTCATTTTTAAAAATTGGGCCGTTATTACTATTTTATATCAAGTTACATGAGTTCCTTACATATTTCAGATATTAACCTCTTATCAGATACATTGAATAAATGTTTCTTTATTTGCTGGATGCTCTTAGACCATTTCCAGAGACTTTAAATGGTTCTTTTTACATAATTTTTCACCAGTTTCTCTGGGAGTGGGGGAGGGTTGGGTCAATGGCATTCCTCATCTTGCCAGAGATGGCACCCGTGTATTTATTTTTAAATGACATAATAAACACATGTGATATAAATGATATAAATCCATGTGGATAGAACATTGAGACTCATTCAAATCTTCCTATGTGCTCTTTATTGGCACGATCCCCTGCTTTCCTTTCCTCAAAGTGACCAAATTTTGAAATTTTATAGTTTCCTTTACCTTAAAAATTCTTTTAATCAAATAATGATGTAAGCCTAAAATATAAAATATATAGTATTTTATATTAATTGTTTTTGAAATTACACAAAGACTATTGCCTAAATATAGCTTTCTGGGACTCAGTTTTTGACCCACATTATATTATTAAGATTTCTCCATACTGCAGCATGTAGTTGTCATCTGTTATTTTACTTCTACGTAACATTCCACAGGGTGAATTTATTTATAAGTCCTTTCTCCTTTTGATGGATGATGGGTTGTCCCCAGTTTTTCTTTTTATTCAGTGTTTGGCTCACTCTGCTATGCTTTCCAACCCACGCATTGACTGAAACTGGTGACAGCAGCTCATTAATTGTTTCTGTAATAACCCAACCCAATGGACACCTATCAGTCCTCATCCTACAAGACTGCACACTGCCATTCAACTGAGCTGGCTTCTCCCTCCTTGAAAAACTTGCTCTCTTGGTTTTCATGACACCTCTAGTGTGGTTTATCTCTTGCTTCTCTGATCCTCTCTTCAAAATCTCCTTTGTCCTTTCCATCTTCTTTCCATGCCCTTTAAATGATATTCCTGATGCCCTGATCCTGGGAGCTCTTGCCTCACTCGGTTCTCTCTCCTTCATTGTCGAAAAGTATCACCTGAGGTACTTATTACAGTGCAGATTTGGGGGGAGGGGAAGGGGTTCCCAAAGAGATTCTGTTTTAGTAAGAATAAGGTAAGACACAAGAGTCTGCATTATTAACAATCACCCATCTCTGAGTGGATTAAGGTAGTTCTCAGAATTTATCCTACTGTCTCTTCTGTAAAAAATTCTTTGCTTTGCTTAACTTGTGATGTCTTCTTGAGATTTTATGAAAGTTAATTTATTTTTAAATAAATTGCTGACACTAATAACACTTTTAACAACCTTGCATTTAGAATTGCCTTTAAACAGAGCACAGTAGCTGTCAAGCAGAGTTATATAATATTTTCTATGCTTTGGAGATGGCACCAGTGGAAGATCTAGCTGTGTGGTAGAGCCACTGGTTACCAGGACTGATGGAGTCAGTGGTGCTGGTCAGGCTAAACAATTCTTTGAAGCAAAGGGAACTGGAAAAGCTCGAAAACCATAGCCACCTAATATGAAAAAGTTGATGGATAGAAAGGCTTTCCCTGGTATCTGTAGATTTGGGCAGTGTGGTGTTGATGTGCAAGATGATGTTAACAGGTAGGCAGGAGAGAAGAAATTAGCATTTTGTAGGCCATATGAAGGACTTTTATTTTTATCTCGATTGGAATAAGATACCATTGAAGAGTTTTAGGTACAGCAGTCTCTCCCTTACCTGCAGTTTTGCTTTCCATGATTTCAGTTATCTGCAGTCAACGGTAGCCTGGAAGCAGGTGATCCTTCTGACGATAAGTTAGAAGGTCAGCAGTAACCTAACACTATGTTACAATGTCTACGTCATTCCCCGCACTTCATCTCATCACGTGGGCATTTTATCATCTCACATCCTCACAAGAAGAGGAAGGGTGAGTGCAGTAAGATATTTTGAGAGAAAGAGAGTTCGTTCCCATTCACATAACTTTTTTGAAGTGTATTGTTAAAATTGTTCTATTTTACTATTAGTTATTGTTAATCTCTTCCAATGTCTAATTTATAAATTTAACTTTACAGTTATGTATGTATAGGAAAAAACAGAGTATATATAGGGTTTGGTACTATCTGTGGTTTCAGGCATCCATTTGGGGGTCTTAGAATGTATCCCCCACAAATAAGGGAGACTACTATATAGTGATAAGGTGAAGGCAGTGGGTCCCAGGATTTCAGATGTATACTTTGAAAAGGTCACTCAGGCTGTGTGTGGTGAATAAAATGAGTGTAGGGTTCAATTGCATTTACTGATTGAAATCAAGGAGAGATAGAGTGTAGCTTGAATCAGAGTAGTAGCAATAGAGATGAGATTTGATTGCATGGCTAATTATCAGTTATGATAAACTGGGCTTATTACTGGATTAGATAGAGGAAAGGAGGGAGCAAGTGGCTTGAGGAACTTCCACGTTCCTGACTATACTACTGGATAAATGAGGGTGCCATTGACTGAGGAGTGGGCTGATGTTAAAAGGCCACTTTTGGGTCTTTGATTATATAAGCATTGGTAGTCTTTAGATGTGAATGATAGTGACCCACATGGACAGACAAGTCATGGCTTGTGGTTTTCCTGTTTTAGTAGATGGACACCTAAGGAAAATCTGTTTTTGTGTATTTTGTGTGTATTAATCTCTCATCATTGACAGTTATTCCCACATGGATGAAGACATGGTATTGACAATTTTTATGCCCTGAAGAGAGAGTGCCTTGACTCTCTCTCTGGTTCCAAGTCCAAACATCCCAGGGAATGCTCTCATTGTTCTAACTTGCTCAGCTGTCTATCCTTGGGCTAATCAATAGTTCCCAGATGGGTGGGGCCATGTAAGCACATAGCAGCTCCTGTGGGAACCATGTGAGTGGAATGGGTGGGAAGAATTAAGGGATTGTAAGGATTAAGGGAATACTGTACAGTAGGTCTCCATGATACATTTGTTGAGAAAAACAGAAAAAACAATTCACTCTCTACAGGACAATGCTGGTTTTATGTTTGCCTGATCTTGTTTTGGGTAAAATATATGCACCCACAGTACTTTCCTTATAATATAAAGTACTGTGAAGTACTTGTCTTAGCACTGTAAAGTACTATAAAGTACATATCCATTTTGAGTACTGAAGTGTGGGATGAATTGTACTTTCTGGGTTAAAGCGCATAAAACATTTTATTTCCCTATGTTATGATTTTCCTTCCATAGGTCCTTTCCATCCCTATAAAACTGGCCAAAAAAAGAAAAAAGAAACTTGGATATAGTAAATGTGGTGTAATGCTATCTTGCCACACCAAGAAATTGTCAGTTTGTTCTATAAGAATATGGATTTAATGTATTTCATATAGTGCATGAGGAACCTCTAGTGCTCCAGCTCCTTGTCCCCATATTTGTGTCCTCCCTCACCCCATCCTCTCAAATTACACTCATTTTACTTCAGGAAATGTTAAATGATTTCTCTGATCCAAAACTGATTCACTCGAGTAATCACTCCATCATTTCACTGAGGTTAAAAGAGTATAAAAATTATGATGATCCTTAAGAAGGAAAATGGAAAGATAAATTGGTTATGACTAAGACAGAAAAAATTGAAACACAATTGCTGGAGTATAGATGACTTAGGAAAAGGGGAAAGCCAATTATCCTATGTCGAAAGATTATAGGCAATAATTGTAAAAGCTTTTCTATTTGCATAATCATTTTGTGTCGGAGTAGGATTGTTTATCTCTCTTACATGCCCACTTTGATAAATTGTAAATTATACTTAGTACACTAGTGACACAGTAAGATATCCTTTTATCTTCAAGTAAACACACTTTTTAAAAGGTAAGGAGGTTACTTATAGCATTTTGTACCTTGATTTTTAAATATATTTTTTGCTTATATATCTATGTCGTTGTTTTCTTTGGGAAAATCAAGGTTGGAGGAGATCACAGAGAGGATGTGATCACTGGTTGACTCTTGAGCTGGCTGTGGGCAATCCGAGGCTCCTCACCCTCTCTTCTGTCCTTGGAATGTGCGTCCTGCCCACCCTCCCACAGTGGGAGCCATTTTCAAGGACACAGCCTTGAGAGGACAATGTGTTGTTGAGGCATGTGGATGGTGCAGGTGACTGCACACCGTTAAGGCCTCTTCTTTAACTTCGAGGGTCCTGGTGGGCAGGTACGGAGAGCTGCTGATCTTACAGCACAGCTCTTGCAGGTAAGTTGGCTTGCTTACTTACCATGCCACCTGCCAATCTGGAATGCTCTGTCTCTTCGGCTCTCCCTGTGTACGGAGGCCAGTTTCAGATTTCACTTAGGAAGCTCGGAGGTTTGTGAACCTACCAACAGCTTAAAAAATGCCTTGGTTTTGAAAAATAGAGCAGTAGAAGGCTCACTTTTTTTTTTTTTTTTAAGATTTTATTTATTTATTTGACAGAGAGAGACACAGCGAGAGAGGGAACACAAGCAGGGGGAGCAGGAGAGGGAGAAGCAGGCTCCCCGCTGAGCAGGGAGCCCGATGTGGGACTCGATCCCAGGACCCTGGGATCATGACCTGAGCCGAAGGCAGACGCTTAACGACTGAGCCACCCAGGCACCCCGAAGGCTCACATTTTTATGTGTTTTAAGCCCTCTGAGATTTTTTTCTAAATTATAATAACTCCTAATTAAACATGTATGATATATTGTAATAACAGACGAATAGTATAAAAAGGAAAACCACTAACTAGGATTACTTTGATACTCTCATTTTATCATGGAGTAAAATCTAAATCTTTCAAATGCCAAATTTAAATAAGATAAGCCATATTTCATATATTTCTATTACTCTCCTCTTTTTCACTCACTGTAGTTATAGGGACATGTTAAGGCAATCTTTTCCTAAAAAATTTTTTTAATCCCTTGAGTTAGAAGCAATGTTAAGAATAAGGAGAAATTTATAGACTCTCCAATATGCCTTTCATAGGTCGTGAGAAGAGAATGATAAACGTGAAGGGAGAGGAGGATCAATACATATTTTTCTTATGGTTCATGCCTTAATTTTCTCATCCATTCATTTGTTCATTCATCAACATTTGTTGAACAGAATATGTTTCAAGGGATGATGAAATAGCAAAGAAATGCAATCATAGCCCTGGTGGAAAAGAAAGATATGCAGACCAGTTATTACAATTCAGAAGGATTAATGCCGTGGGGTGGAGTGGAGTACAGAACTGCAAGGTATAAGCATTCTAGGGGTTGAGGAGGCGAGCCAGGTGGAGTATCTTCTGGTAAGTGTCATTTGAATTTCACATTAAGGGACAAACTGCTATCCGAGTGGAGCAAAGAGAAAGGATATTTCAGCTGGAAGGAGTCACCTGTGCATGGTGTGGAAAAGGTGAGCTTATTGTGGGTCACGTGTGTGGCTTTCCACGGCTAACTCTGTGGATACCTGAGAGGGGCGGCGGGTGAAACAAGAGGAGTGCCTGGTTGGGGGAATGTTCACTGGGAAGGTGATGGGAAATGGTCTTTCTGTCCTACTTGTGAAATGCCATTATTAATCTTTTCTTAACTTTGTGAAATCTTTCCCAAAGCCATTGTCTACCTGGAAAGTCCTTATAAGTCAGATTTGTACAGCTTTGAATTTTCCTGATTAACGATCAGTTCTCCATTTCACTTTGTAATATGTAGGCTCAGCCCAAGTTTCGTAACTATTTCTTTACGTTGATAAGCCAAATACGATTCCTTTTCTTCAGTCTTAAATACCAGTGAGTGCTATTGTGAATTGATGAACCCCTGTTATTTGCAAAATTACTTCTATTGTTGCAGCCTGACAAATTACTAACAGATACACATCACAAAAATGCCAGGTACTTCAGCTCATTTAACTGCTTTCCTTGGCATTTTATTCCTTCCCCCCATGATTACTGTCATTTTTTTTTTAGCTCTGTGTTAAATCACCGTCTAATTATGCATCATCACAGCAACTCATAACAGTTGAGCATGTCTCACTCCTAAATTCTAAAAGCAACTCTGTTGAGTCAGGCTCACAGGAGAAAGTGTTGTTATTTTTCTTGACCTTGCTTTACCCTTTGGGTGTTTGGGATTTTTGAGCTCCTTTGTGATGGGAATCTGCTTTGGGAGAGTGGTGCGCTTTGGAAAAGTTCATTGATCACATGAGTAAGGTGAGGAATAAGAGGCAAAGCAGGAAACCTTTCCCCAGTTTTCTCCCTGCCAAATTCAGATGACCTGATTTGTTTTTTTTTCCTTTCTAATTCACCTTCCTCATAGAAAAGCATTGCCTGATGGATGGGAAGCTGGAGGTTGAATTTTGAGTTTTGGGTCACATATGATCATGCAGTTACAAATCAATTAATCTCTGTTTCCTCATCTGTCAAATGAGCATAATCCCACCTTCCTATCTCAGAGAGATGTGGGAGGGTAAAATGTTCTAAATTATTGCTTGGTCCCCACCTGTCAAAGGCAGACTGCCATGACTTTCAGGGAACGTTGCCTTTTTAAAATAGCTAGTGATGACTGGAATTTGTACTATTGCTACTAAGTTGGAAACCTTCAGGTCGTAGATTTAGGGAATCCTGCAGAAAGAGTATCAGTTTTGATTTAGGTGAAATCCCATTTAGAATTTGGGATCTAAGGTGAGTGGGGTGTAAGACTGAGCCATTCATCAGTGGTCCTGGTGTATTTCAGGGACTCCATGACCTCTATTTTCACTTCTCATATATTTTTATTTTGATCCCTCGATAAAAATATCAAAGAATTTCAATAGGTTCATTTATAATCATAATCTCATCTGGGATCATCACCTGTTCCCATTTATCAGCATTGGCAAGGAAAAGTGGTTCATTTTTATTTTTATTTAATGAAGAACCAGCTGCTTTAACAGATGTTTCATAAATTTAGAAGATGCCCTGCACTTCATCAGGACAGAACACCTAAATGCTCTCTACATATGCAACAACGGATATAAGAACTTTGCTTTCTTGACCATCAAATTTCTTAGAATAAATAAATCACAAATTATTCAACTCCCCACATCAATAATGGATACATAATGGAGGCCTATCTATCTTTCCCTTTGTGTTTTATCTTGAAGACTATTATTCAAAAAGGGATGATTATAATGTGTGGTAGTTGGTGCTTCTATAGCCTGGCTTAATCTACAATCCAGCAATGGAAGTATTATTATCTTTAAAGATAAAGAACCAGAGACACAGAGATGCTAAGATCATTCAGCTAGAAATAGCAGAGTCTATATTCAAACTCAGGTCTCTCTGATTTCAAAATACTTTTTGTTTTCACTCTTACCTGTCTTACCAGCCAGGTATAGTTCCATACAATGTTTCTAGTGAGTGCATAAAAAATATTCTTTCATCATTCTTGGAAGAGATACATTGTTCAAGAAACTCAAGAAAGTCCTTCTTAACGATCTCAGAATATTGGCATTGATTAGAAAAATAGAGTCAGGGCTCTTCCAGAGACAATGGAAATGAAGAGGATTTTATATTGTCGTGTAACCTTAGGGAGGTAGTACACAGAACACACTAGGCCGTGTGTCCGATTATCTGTGAAGGAGAAGGAAACTGAGATGTGCCTGGTGAGGAGTGTGAGCGGGTTGTGCTGTTTTCGAGAGAGGCTCATGGACTTGGAACACTGTCCTGATGTCTATGGAAACATTCCCCTCCCAGAGTTCACTATGCTGAAGGTTTAGACATTGAAAATCTTCCTAGTTACTCTGCATCTCTGAAGCAATGACTATGCCCCAAGGTGGGAGGTGAGAACATTGTGTATAATTTAGTTAAAAAAAACTTCACCATTTTATTCCCAGTCAGCTTCACACAGAAACTTGTTTCATTCTAGTAGTCATGAGTGTTTTGTTTTGTGGGAAGCGAAGCTTTTGTTGATACTTCCTACCTTCTAATTCATTTTATTCTCTTGAAATTAATTAGAAGAGAAACAAAACATGACTTCCAACATTGTTTTCCTTGAGGTTTTTGTTTTGTTTTGTTTTGTTTTACTATCAAAGATGAATTACTTTTCTGTTGTGGCCTTGATCATTCCATAGAATCAGGTAACCTTGTTTTCCCATTTGCTCCTCTCATATATTTAACATCTCTTGCCAGCTATCTACTCAGTAAGCATCCATCCTATCCATCCTCTCTAAGAACATAAATCTGCAGTTCAGAAGAGAGGTCTGGGCTACAGATTTAAATCTGGGAGTCGGGGCGCCTGGGGGGTCAGTCGTTAAGCGTCTGCCTTCGGCTCAGGTCATGATCCCGGGTCCTGGGATCGAGCCCCGCATCGGGCTCCCTGCTCCGCGGGGAGCCTGCTTCTCCCTCTCCCACTCCCCCTGCTTGTGTTCCCTCTCTCGCTGTGTCTCTCTCTGTCAAATAAATAAATACAATCTTTAAAAAGAATCTGGGAGTCATTGGCATATGGTGGGTATTTAAAGCCATGAAACCAGATGAGGTCATGAAAGGAGTGTGTACAGGTGTCCCAACGTGTGCGAACGGGTAGGTGAGTGGAGCCAGCAAAGAACACGAGGAATGACTAGTGAAGTAGGAAGAAAACAAAGGGAGTACCTCCTGCAAGTCCTAGTGAAGAGAGTGTTTGTAGGGAGAGAACGACTCTGCCAAATGCTGGTGGTAAATCAAATAGCTAAAGACTGAGAAGCAGGTCATTGGGAATTGATAACCTTTAAAAGAGTAAATGCTACAATCTTAATAACGATTATGAAAGTATTTTTGTTTTAAAGTCAAAATAGAGAATCTTGATTAAGGCAAATATTAGAGAGTGTATTAGCAGGTTAACTTTAGGAAAAGACATTAGAGTCATTTTGAGCCAACTAAAGTTTAAAATATTTAAATAATAATACAAAGCAGAATGAAATACATTGTATTATGTAAAAATTCCTTTTCATTGTTTCCAATTTTTACATAAAAAGAACCATTCCATGATGCATATTAAGAAACTGTCCTTACAGTATACTTTGTCATGTCACTGTAGTCCATCTCTGTTAGCCCATTGCCAGACTCCTAGATCCTATCTGCATATATGTTCAGTATTTCTCATTGCACCTATCAGCAAATTCTTATCTTCCCTAATTCCTTACTCAAAGGGCAGCATAGTGTAAACACTTTTTCATTTTTTCTTCACTAAACAATATAACTCAGAGGTATTTCTGCATTAGTATACAGAAAGCTTCCTCATTCTTTATTTATGGTCGGATAGCGTTTCATCCTAGTTTAAAGAATTTTCTTTCTTTTTTTTTTTTTCTTATATTCATTTTTTTTTAATTTTTTTATTGTTATGTTAATCCCCATACATTACATCATTAGTTTTAGATATAGTGTTCCATGATTCATTGTTTGTGCATAACACCCAGTGCTCCATGCAGAACGTGCCCTCCTCAATACCCATCACCAGGCTAACCCATCCTCCCAACCCCCTCCCCTCTAGAACCCTCAGTTTGTTTTTCAGAGTCCATCGTCTCTCATGGTTCTTCTCCCCCTCCGATTTCCCCCCCTTCATTCTTCCCCTCCTGCTACATTCTTCTTCTAAAGAATTTTCTTTTGATGGACACTTGGATTTTTTCCTAACTTTCAAAATTAGATAATGCTCTGACTTTTTACATTTCACATGTGTTCAAGTATGTGCATAGGATAAAGTCCCAGAAGTGAGATTGCCTGATCGAATTTTTTGTAAATTTTATATGCACTGTCAAATTACCGTCCCTAGGGATTGTACTATTTTGCACTCCCACTGGCCAAGGTTTGTGAGTGCTTGCTACTCTAAAGCCTTATCAGCACAATGTGTTGTCAAATTTTTGGATTTTTGCCAATATGGTAGATGAAAAACTGTATCTCTTAAGGTTGAGGCTGAGCACATTTGTGTATGTTTAAGGACCATTCGTAATTTTTTCCCCTGTGAGCTTTATGATCATATCCTTCACCCATTTTTCTATTGGGTTTTTGATGCCTTTCTTCTAGATTTTTAGGAGCTTTTAATATATTAGGGAGATGAATTCTTGCTTGTGGTTTGAGTTGTAAATATATATTTTCTGTTATTTGTCTTCTAGCTTGGATTTTTTTTAATGCAACCATGAATTTGAATTTATAATTTATTTTATAGCCTGTAAATTTTAAGTCAGTTAGATGTCTCCCTGACGCCAAGATCATAAAAGAATTTGATATGTGTTCTTCTAGTACATTTTTGATCCATACCAAGTTTGGTTTGGTATGTGGTATGAACACAATTTGCTCTTTTTCCAGATGGCTACCCAGAGGCTGCAACTCCATTAAAAAAAAATATATATATATGTATATATTTTATGAGAGAGAGCATGCATGTGTGTGCATGAATGGGGAGGTTGGAGGGGAGGGACAGAGGGAGAGGGAGAGAGAGAGAGAGAGTGAGAGAATCTTAAGGCCCTCTCAACGCAGGGCTCCATCTCATGACCTTGAGATCATGACCTAAGCAGAAATCAAGAGTTGGACGCTGAACTGACTGAGCCACCCAGGTGCCCCCCAATAAGAAGTCCATCTTACTTCCATTGATTTGAGATTCTGCCTTTGTCATACATCAAATTCTCACATGTGTTTGGGTCTATACTTAGATTTTCTATTCTCTTCTATTGGGCTGTCCCTATTGTGGCTTTACAGTATGTTTTAATATAATAAGGTCCATCCTCATTCTTTTCTCTCCCACAGTTTTCATAGCTATCTACCATAATTTAGATAGTTGTGGAATCATTTGGTGTACTTGTATTTATGACATTAAACAAAAGAAGCTTTAAGAATTGTTTTTAGTTGATAGTCACTTAAATCCTTTTGATCATCTGTTTATTCCATCAATATTACTTGAGAACCTATTATGTGCTTAACTCTTAACTACATACTTCAGAACATCAGTGAACAAAACAAACTGCCGCTCTCTTATTGCTTTGTAGCCACCTACAATAGTTTTGAGTCTTTCAAGAAAAAATTCTATTTGATTATTCTTCTCATCATCTGAATTGAATTAAAGCAGAATGTCAGCTTTGCCATCTTAATATTTTATGAAGGAAAAATATTCAAAATCTCACATAACATCTATAATAAGTCATCTTTGATTCAGAATAGTAAAGAATATAAACAGTATGGAGAAGAAAGTGCTAGAGAAATATGAGATACCCAAGAGATATCTTGTTCTTCAACTTACCTCCGTTGAAATTGTCTATTTAGTGTCATAAATTTGCAGTACAGTGACCATACGAGCACTTCAGCAGCTGACAAGGCTAAGAAATGATCCTTTATACACTATATCAAGTTTTAAAATTTGACTCCTAAACTCTTAATAGTAAGATTGTTATAATAATGTTTTTCTGTTAAATTCAAGATTTATTCTCAAATCTCAAGAGCTCTGACAGGATATTTGACATCAGCCTTGGCTTTGGCTAACTATTGCTTTTAGCACTTGACCACTTTTTATGATGTAAAAATATATATTCTAAGCTTCTTTACTATCAATTATGTTTTCCAAAGACAGAAGGCAAAAGATGGGAATTACAGGTGTACGCCTGCCATGTCAGCGGCATGTCAGACTCATGACATTCTTTTCCACAGTTAGAAGTGTTCTTAGCCCCCAGATAACTGTCCAGTGAGCAGAAGTTACATGGAGGCAACTTACCTGGACTTTGGTCTTTTGCCAAATAGGATCTCCCCTTAGTCCTTTAGTAACTGCCACACACCTGAGATAAATCATTTCAGGCCTTGTCATTACAAAACCAACTTATTCAAGGACATAATAAAAAAACCCACCTCATGTAAACAGTATACAACAAACATTTAAAACTGATATGCCAAATAATTTTCTATAAGTCTTTATGTAGGTCACTGCTTATGCCTTAGAACCTCCTTCCCCATCTCACTGGCCTTACTTTTCAAATTTCAACCATTGCCTCCACAAGTGCCTTCTTTCTGAACTAGCTCCCAGGGACTTAAGTACAACACATCATTAATTAGACATAGGTATAGTGATTGCCTCATAGCAATAGGATTAATACTGTGGTTCTCAGATTTGGCATCCATTGGAATCACCTGGCGGGATTGTTAAACCACAGATTGGTGGGTTCTACCATCAGATTGCTGACGGAGTAGGTCTGGGAGTAGGTCTGGGATGGGGTCCAAGAATTTACATTTCTGACAAGTTCCTCTATAATGGTAATGCTGCTGATCTGGGACAACATTTTGAGGACCACTGATACATTATTATAATAATGGTTTAACTCTGTTTTTCTACTTGTCTATGAGTTTATTGAAAGCAGATCAAATTTAGTTTCATGTCAATTTCTGGAACCTAGAAAAGTATCTGTCACATAATAGATTCTTATAAACAGCTGTTGATTAAATGCATGGAGAGCTTTGTTGAATAGTACTATTTTGGATGTATAAAATTTCACAATTTTTGTACTTGTGAGCTTTTCTTTTCTTGATAGCTACTAGCTATTTTCTGGGGAACTCAATTTCAAAGGTAACTGATAGCTTTAATGTAAAATATGAAGTAGTTTATCCAGGAAAGTTTGGATTATTTATTTTATTAATCACTAGCTAATATCAAAGATAATTTTTTTTAAGTAGGATCCACACCAATGTGGAGCCCAACATGGGGCTTGAACTCATGACCCTGAGATCAAGACCTGAGCTGAGATCAAGAGTCAGATGCTTAACCAACCGAGCCACCCAGGCACTCCTCAAAGATACTTTTAAACTAATGTTTTATTTATAAAAAATAGAAATAGGTTCTCATTAGCGTATTGAGCTTATATGTACTCTGAAAAAAAAAAAAAACCCACCTCAGCAGAGATTTCAGATTATAATAATGAATTTTACCATTGCCTTAAATTGAAGTTGCGTAGAATATATATGTAATAATACTCCTTGATGCCAACCGTTATGACCTATTGCATTAGCTCTATGGGACAGTGATCTAGGGATTCCCCAAGTAGAAAGAATAATTGGCAAACATGTAGATAATTCGAGTAGAAAAACAGTACCAGTTTTCCAAATAGCCACCAACAACCACACCCTCCAAAAGGAAAATCAAATGAATCAAAACAAAAAAACCCTAGGACATTTTCTACAAAATTGAAGATTGAGAGGGATGAAGAAGGAGAGGACTATCCAATGGAATGGTGAAATGAGAACAAGCCACAGCACACACCCTTATTTCCTCTCAAAGCAGCACTCTACTCTGGTGTTGGCTTATGGAATAATCAGGTCTCCCCTGAAGTGTCTTCTCTCTTTCCATCAACACCTACCCCTCCCCCAAGGCAACCTGCAAAGGGACCATAAGCTTTGCCTTCCTTCGCCAGGCAGGGTACTCCAAATGTACCCCCTGGCCACGTGCAGGTGAAGAAGCTGCAGATCAGTCTGGGCAAACATTTGGTCCATCGACCAGTAAGTCAGAATACAGCTTGAGACACACAATGTATATTTTGGAACAAACCATTTTGAACTATTTTTGAAAAACAGAGAGCAAATACTTGAAATAAATCTTAAAGCAAAGGTTAAACATGCTGACAACAACATGTGCATTTAGCTTTCTTCCCATTTCTAGTTCTTGCTTTAAAGATTTTCTTACTCTCTGCCCAAATATTTATTGACTTGGGAACTGATGAAAGGACAGAGATGAAAAAAAAAAACAACCCCAAAACTTTAGTCTGTGACCTTACTCTTTGGCTTATGCTCATTGAAATGATAAAAGTGAATGAGGTAATTTTCATTCTGCTATTTTCTCTTCTTTAATTTTCACTCTTTATCCCACTTTTAGATTGCTCTTTTTTTTAATCTTACTTTCCCTAAATGCATCTTCCATTGTTTGTGCTACCCAGAGTTCAAAAGTCTTTTCAGATGTAAAATTCTCCTGCATTCATTGTCTGGCATTTAATTTTTAATGTCTCTTTTTCCCCCCACACCTACTACTTGTATTTTTCTTTTCCATGGATTTGATCTCTTTGGCAGCTGGCATTGTCTCCATTATTTCATCCCGATCACATAAATATTGTCAAAGCACTCACCTCTGTTTTACCCCAAAAGAGAAACTAGAGATAAAGAACATGCTACACCTTTTCTTTCTTTCGAAGAGAAGATAGCTCTTTAGCGTGAAATGTCTCCCTTGTAAATTTCTCTATATTTCTCTGTAATAATTAATCTAGTCTTTGTTATTTAAAAAGCGATATAATCCTCTTCTACAGATTTGTTCTATGTTGGAATCTCGTGAGTTCTTATCACCCACAGAAAAGGAAAATATTATAAGGAGTGAAGAAAGATTAAAAATGAGGAAGAGAGCTCCATTTTACCTATTAAATTTCTTCTCTTCCCTTTAGGACAATCGTATCTGATTTCAAATTTTATGTAAATGCCTTAATTCTATACTGATATGACTTCTAGCCTCCATGAAACTTAAAACAATAGGTAGTAATATTAGACTGTATCTCCTAAAATTTCAAAATATATATTTTAAAATTTACCAAAATGGGATTATGCCTAGGCAATGTGTTCTCAGTGTGTTATCTGCAAATTTTGGTCCGTAAAATCTTCTATTCTAGTTCTAACTACTTAACTTTTGTTTCTGGCATGAATGGATTATCTTGTTGATTCTGCCTTCCTGGGATCCAATCAAAGGATCTTTACATTAATTTTGTTGTGAGTTTTCTAACAGGCAGGAAAGGGTACTATTACTGGCTTGGAAGATTTTGGCCTTGTTGATACAGTTTGCGGACTGGAACAAAAAGGACATTTCTTTATTTAGCGTAGTTGGTGTCAACTATCCGTGTACTTCAGAACCATCTGGAGAGTTTTTTGAAAACTATAGATGCTAGAGATGAACTCCCAGAGATTTGATTTCTTTTTTTTTTTTTTTTTAAAGATTTTATTTATTTATTTGAGACAGAGAGAATGAGAGAGAGAGAGAGCACATGAGAGGGGTGAGGGTCAGAGGGAGAAGCAGGCTCCCTGCCAAGCAGGGAGCCCGATGCGGGACTCGATCCAGGGACTCCAGGATCATGACCTGAGCCGAAGGCAGTCGCTTAACCAACTGAGCCACCCAGGCGCCCCCAGAGATTTGATTTCAATAAGCTTGTCGGGGAGGGTGGGGAGGTAGTCAAGAAGTGAGTATTGTTAAGAACTTTTGATTTGATTCTAATGTGCAGTTGGCACATTGATAAACTGTGGATGTGCATACAGGTACAAGAGCTTCTTTATGGCACTAGGCAAACCATGGCCTCTCAACATGTGTCCTTTTTTTGGTATATCCTTCAGAGTTCTAAAAGATGACTTGAACTCTGGCCCCACAATGGTTAAGTTTGCCTCTGCCTTTTCTTTTGCATGGCTACCATATACCATTCCTTTAAGAAGAAATGTAAATGTCCAAATTATTGATGAAAATCAGGGGGAGGAACTGAGGAGCGTCCATTCCAAGGTGGAGCAATGAAAGAGAAAGCATGTGCTTTTGTTTCTGAATCTGGCAAAGTGTGCCACTAATCTAGTTATATCCATCTTGTCAACCTTGCCTACAAACTTACTATTGTCTGTCTCCAGAGATGTGACATTAAGTAGCCCATATACTGTGTTATTTATTTGCTTATAGGTTAATTGTTCAGAATATTGATCTCCTGGGCTCATTTTCCCATTCTTTCTCAAATACCCTTTCAAATCAACAAACATAAACTAGGACAGATTCTTCCACACAGGGGACTCTTAAATGGTACAGATTCTTTCTACTTGGTGCCTTTTTGAAAAATCACTCTTGTAAGAAAACAAAATCCAGTATAAATATCGTCACCACTCCAGAAGTTACTGTACTGTTTTTGGTCCTCACTTTGGGAGGGATGCAAGAAACTAGTTGGGAGGCACCAAATTTTTGACCACTTGCCCTTTTGATTAATTTAGCAGGTGAATGTATAGAAGGAGGCCTCTAAGTTGCCATAAAATTCTATATATTTTTCCAAGAAATTACTTGAAGATATATTACCCAGCTATGTGAGAGCTTCTGTGGGACTCTAAATCTGCCTTTAAAATTGCAATAAAAAATAAAAGCTTAATTCTGAGCAGTAGGGATACAGGCTGTCCCCATTTTCTACTGCCCATAGTTGTCATTACATGGTAACCTCTGCCTTAATTTTGTAATGCATTTGTTTCTTAATTAGATAAAAGTAAATTCAAAGCCTCCCGCTTGACCAGTGGGTAGGTATGTGAAGAGAAGGTGGGTCAGGTGCTTGCTAGAGGATTTTAATTTCCTTGATAGGGATGTGGGCAAATCCAGCTGGGAGACTCAGAGGCTGAAGGGCACTGTGGAGAGACAGCACCTGAAGTGGAACCTGAAAATCCAGAAGCTCAAGAAATCAATGCAGAATCCGAAGGGACCTCTGAGAGTGAGGGCAACAACACGAGCTAACAACATGAGTATGAAGAGAAGGGAGATTCCACAATTGAGGCCTTAGGAGCAAAGAGCGGGTCAAGAGCAGGAGATAGAAATGTAGATGCAGAAAGGAATTCCAGGAGCAAAGGGAGCTAGAATAGGGCTGAGTGTTTGCAGAGGCATCAGAAGTGAAATGAGATGAGGAGACATGGGCCAGAGCAGCCAGGCAACAACAGGTTGCTTTAGTTGTCTCAATTCTACTTTTTTTTTTTTTTTAAGATTTTATTTATTTATTTGACAGAGACACAGCGAGGGAGGGAACACAAGCAGGGGGAGCAGGAGAGGGAGAAGCAGGCTTCCCGCCGAGCAGGGAGCCCGATGCGGGGCTCGATCCCAGGACCCTGGGATCATGACCTGAGCCAAAGGCAGACGCTTAACGACTAAGCCACCCAGGTGCCCCTCAATTCCACTTTTGATTTTACATGATTTTTTAAAAGTACATTTTCTCTTTTTTCTTTGGTATTATTTGGATTTATGGTTAGGAAATGTATTTTATTCTTGCAGGACCTTATGACAATTGACATTGGAGAAGAAAATTCTACAACTGGATAATCAGTTTTTTGAAAGCAATGGCACAGCCTCTGTCAGATGAGGAGTTTGGGGGCCATTTTTTTTTCTTGAGCATAACTTCTAGCTTTTTTTCCTCATATGAAGAATCTAGATATTGCTGGGATCATATCTGCACTCATATGCCCTCATTGAGTGCAATGTGTTTTCTTCTCCATGAACAGGGGACAGGTAGAATGGTAGAAGATGGGCGTGGAACTTTGTGGAACTTCAGAATTCTTAGCCAATACTGAAACCTCGTGATACTGTAATCAGTTAGGAATGTGTTCCATTCTAAGCAACAGAGATCCTCTAAGTGCTGGTTTAGACACACAGAGACTCACTTGTCTCTGATTCCAGGAATTCCAGAAGTGGACAGTAGAGATGGTCCCCAGTGATACGGTTGAGGTGCTGGTTCTTTCTCTTCTCTTACACCTGTTCAGTGTGTAGGCTTTATTATCATGCTTATGGACAGGACATATGGTCTCTAAGTGGCTCTCGCTTCAGTGTTCCAGGTGTAAGAAGGGGAAACAGTGTCGTGTGGCAAGAATGCAGTTGGGGTCTTTTCCTTCCTGTAACAGAAATCCTCTGTTTGAATGTCAATCACCCTAACTATGTCATGTGGCCGCTAGAGCTGCAGGGGTGTATAAAGAAGTGAGTATTTTTACCTTGGCATATTTTCACCCTTAAACAAAATGGAAGTATTGATGGATATATGTATAGATGTATTTATTTCAGAGAGAGAGAGCATGCACCAGCGGGAGAGGGGAGGGACGGAGAGAGAGGGAAAGGGAGAAAGAGGAAGCAGACTTCCTGCTGAGCATGGAGCAGATGCAGGGCTCATCCCAGGACCCTGAGATCATGACCTGAGCCAAAAATCAAGAGTCGGTTGCTTAACCAACTGAGCCACCCGGGGGCCCCAAAATAGTTTTCTTAAATGATGGAGAGTATATTGGGTGGACAGCTACCAGTGTCACGTAAAAGCTCATGGATACGTGCAGGAACCGATGCATTTTAACACCTGAAAATTAGACCAGTTAGAGGGGCAATGTCTAAATTAATAGTGAGATTAGTTAGATAACCCTCAGTAGGGTCAGTGGATAAGGTCTGAGGCAGTTTTTTTCATAAGGGTATCAATGTTTCTGTGAGTTCAAAAATAAATATCTTAAAATAAGGAGAGTTTTGTTCGTGTTTGTGTTAGATTTATGAACAGGAGTAAAATATGTCTCTTCTTTTTGTCTACTTATAATCTACTCTTTTTAAGCCAGAACCAGAACGGTTTCTTCAGTAATATGGAATTTTGACCTGTAGTTCCACGCATTTACTTTCAAAAACATTGTGTTTATTTCATAAATAGAACTAAAACTCACACTTATGTAGAATAAATCTAAAAGTACACAATTGGATGTCTGTATTTCATTTTTATTTTGCAATAATAGGGTACCTGCTTATTTTATTATTTCCTCTTCTTTCTTACACAATAGGTAGCATACTCAATGTGCTCTTCAAATTTTATTTTTAATTTTTTTATTTACTATTTCTTGGGAAAAAGTGCTCAATTTATAGAGATCTTCCTCATCTTTTTTCATGGTTGCCTAGTACTTCATTGTGTCAATGTATCGGAGTGTGTTCAAACAATACTCTACACATGGGCATTTATGTAATTTCCAGTATTTAAATTTTTTTTGAAATACGCTGTACATAGGTATTTTGATACCATTGGAAATGTTTCTTCAGGGTCAATTTCTAGAAGAGGGACTGCTGTATGAAAATGTAAACATTCGTAGTTTTGGTAGACATTGCCAAGTCCTGCCCCTCCCCTGCATTAAGACTGGCAACAGTTCATGTCAGTCAGTTTGGGCTACTATAACCGATTAGCATAGACTGGGTGGCTTAAACAACAAACATTTGTTTCTCACAGTTCCGGAGGCTGGAAACTCCACGACTGAGGTACCAACAGATTTGGTGTCTAGTGAGGGCCCCCTTCTGGGTTGCAGACTGACAACCGCTCGTATTTTCACTTAGGTGAAGAGAGTGAGAGCATTCTGGGGTCCCTCTTAATGAGGGCACTAATGTCATTTGGAGGGCACTAACGTCATATTTCAAAAATGAAATATAGAAATCCTCCACCCTCATGACCTAATCATCTTCCATATACTATCCCATTGAGGGGTAGGATTTCATCGTATGAATTTGGGGGACACCTATACGCAGCCTGTTGCTGTTTGCATCCCAGTTAGCAATGTGGGAGAGTGTCTCTGTCTCCCCACTGCCTACCAACAGAGTGTGTTGTTACACTTCGTAAATTTTCTCCAATCTGATAAGGGAAGAAATGGTATCTCAGTGTGCTTTTCATAGGTGTTTCTCTTGTCGTGTCGAGGAACATCTTTTCATATGTTAAACAGCCATTTGTACATCTTTTTGTGAATTGTCTGTTCGTGTCATTTGCCAACTTTTCTGTTGTCTTACTGAAACCCTGCTGTGTTCCTTACTCTTCCTGCAAAGAGCCCAATGACCTGAGAAAGAGAACTTAAGTCCATGTGCAAACAGAAGCTTCCAAATGCTTGTTGTGGGTTTGGTACCAGGCTAGTTGCTTAATAATGAGCTAGGTAATACAGATTAACTCTATTATCTTCAAGTTTCTGATTCAAAAGGACTGGCATGGGTCCCAGAATTCTATATTTTAAACAACTGCCCCCTGGTGGTTTTGCTGCCTAGCCATGTGTGGGAACTATTGATAAGACTCTTCCTAGAACAACAAGACCAGCTTCAGGACCCTTCGCTGGGAAGAGAATGGGCTGGATGGGTGGCACGCGAAGGCTGCTTCAGACCTCAGGAATACACCAGAATATTTTAGCTTACCTACACATTTTACCGGGTCAGCTATGACCTCCCAGGGGAGAAGGGAGGTGCTGGTTAAGCCATTCCTGGTCCTCCAAAAGCAACTGGATCACCTGGGCCTCTTGCCTCTGAGAGCAAATCAAAACTCAGTATTGCATAAGCTCCTCAGTGTTTTTACTTATCTAGATTTCCCAGCTGACTTGCTGTTTTCATTTTGCTGGCTTTTGTGTTCTCAGATTTACACTCTCATTTCTCAGGACTACCTTATACTCTGCTTTTTGGGGGTGACTTGATTTTCTACACTACTGACTTTAATTCACTCCATTCCTTTTATCTTATTATGGTCTCTTGGTTTTGACTGCTCCTTTGGCTCTGGGAAAAGAAATTCTCAGCCCTTGGAACCCAGAGCCCAAGTAGTCCATGATTTCTAAGTAGGTAGAGCTTAGGGGCAGCAGCAATCTGGTTTGAATGTGGGCCTGGGATACCCCTCTGGAAGATGTGTTTGCATAGTAAGAGTCTAGATTTTGCTTAGATTTTCTGTTGATTCACATGGAGGTCATGGGGATTAATAAGTAAAGTGTCCTCAATTTGCTTCGTGGAGTAGCCACTAACATATATATGTTGGGCCGGGCCTCTGTGCATGAATACATTTTATACCTAGGTTACAATATAAGATATGACAACCTGGTAACAATCTAGGATCCTGATCCTCATTTTTCTAGCTACAATTCCTCCCTTTCTTTCTTTTTCTTTCTTTCTTTCTTCTTTCTTCTTTTTTCTTCCTTCCTTCCTTCCTTCCTTTCTTTCTTTCTTTTCTTTCTTTCTTTCTTTCTTTCTTTCTTTCTTTCTTTCTTTCTTTCTTTCTTTCTTTCTTTCTTTCTTTCTTCTTTCTTTTTCTTTCTTCTTTTTTCTTCCTTCCTTCCTTCCTTCCTTCCTTCCTTCCTTCCTTCCTTCCTTCCTTTTCTTTCTCTTTCCTCTTTTTTCGTCCTTTCTTTCTTTCTTCTTTTCTTCCTTTCTTTCTTCCTTCTCTTTCTTTCTTTCAAGATTTTATTTATTTATTTATTTTGAGAGAGTGAGAGCATGAGTGGGGGTAGAGGCAGAGAGAGAGGGAGAAGCAGACTCCCCGCCAAGCAGGGAGCCCGACATGGGACTCTATCCCAGGACCCCAGGATCATGACCTGAGTGGAAGGCAGCCACTTAACCAACTGAGCCACCCAGGCGCCCCAATCTACAATTGTTTCTGAATTAAAAAATAGGCAGACCTAAAAAACAAAGAGCAATAAATTTTTTTGAAATGGGGAGAACTATATATAATGATATCTTTCTTTTTATTCAGAAGAAGAGATCATATTCTTATTTTTATAATTGACTATTTAATCCAAACAAGATTGAGAGGGTATGGTATACTGGTCAAAAGAGGAGATGTGAGAATAGTTAGAGGTGATAGTAGGGAATTAGCAAGAGAGCCAAGTTGGTTGACTCAGGGAAAGAATTTCTTCATATTGTACCCGCCTGGATTTTCTTGTCTTTGACTTTCTGAAACTCTAGTCTAATTCTCATATTTATAGAACTTTACCTTAAAGTTCAGAATCATTGCATAAGGGGTGACATTAATATAAGACCAGAAATCACTCAAAAAGAAGAGTGAAAGCCCAAGTGTGACTGAAGTCTGAAACATAGCCAGGTATCACAGAAAGTGGAAAGACTGAATCAACTGCACTATTTCTGCAGGTGGAAAGGCCACAAACATCACAGATGTTTAAACTTGGAAGGAAACACCTTAGAAGGGTATATGGCCTGAATATTCTTTTGGAATTCTACAATATCCCCAGGGAAAACAAGGATCTTAGATACTTCTCTTTAAAAAGATTTATTTTAGACATTAAAAGGAATGTATCTCTCTTTCTTATAAGTGTGAAGAATACAGGATTTTTCTTCTTTATTATTTTTTTATCAACTTCTTGGGGTGGTCTGCCCTGTATAGGGGTATTTCATTTACCTATTGATCAAAATTGGGTTAGGGGTCTGCACTGAGGTTCTTGGTTTCTGGTCCTTCTCTAGAAATTAACTTTTAGCTCTCTGATGTTGTCATCCCCACCCCCCCAATCCTCCCTGTCCCCGGTCTATCTTCTTTTGTCTTGAAGACCATTAGTTTCTCTAGAGAGGTTCTAGAATATGTGTTATTGGTCATTCTCACAGTCTCTTGTTATGGAGTCTCATTATTGTGAACAGACTGCAAATAGATTGTCTTTTAATATTCTCCTGAAACATATACACTTTGTGTGTCAGTTGGTAAATACCATTATGGAATAAACATGGCATTGTTAATTAAGTATAACTGGTAGTTGGTCGTTTTCTCCTCAAAAGTTGGCAGGAATAAAAATACATTCTTATTATTTTGGTTGGTCTGTTATAATTAGGCTTATCACAAGGAAATAAAATACATTTAATTTGTAGAAGCCACTAATTCTTGCCTTCTCACTATTCAGTTATTTCATGAGGTAAAGTCAATGGTGCTATGGGAAACAGGTGTTGTACCCAAAGCCATTTGGGTACCATTTGGATTTGCCTCCTAGGAGTCTAGTAATTGTTTTTGGGCACCTTTAAGAAAAAGAAGAATTGAGCTCCAGGAGGACCTCCAAATTTTGAGTCCATTCAGCAATGTTTAAGAAAAGAAGGTTTAACTCAGTATGTACTCAATAAGTGATAGCTTGTGTAAGAAAGGGGATGTTGCTTCCCCCCCCCCTCATTTAAGAAAGATTATTTTTCATCTCCACTGAGTAAAGAAGGAGGGTATGTGGTTAGGTTAGATGACAGAAAGAGTTTCCTTCTGGTTAGGATTTCTTTTGTGGTTATGAGCTCTCTTTTCCAAGAGGGAAGTGGTTTTCAAAGTGTAGAGACATCTGCACTGTTTCTTCAGGTGACCTGAATGCTGTTTTACCTATAATATAAAAATGTCTGTATTTTGGTTTCTCTTATGTGTAAATAATTTATTTGTAATTTTTAAATTTTAAAGCCCTAGGAAAGTTTCGGGGACTAGCAAATGAGAACAGATGGGTTAGGGTCTTTGAAAACTGTAGGGTCTTTGAGATCTTTGATGAGAATGATGTCATGGTCCAAAAGTCCATGAAAAATCTTTCCTTCAAAGACTTCAATTTCTGCCTCTAAGTGAAGTTATAAGATGGATTTTAAAAAGGCTAATTCACTTGCAAGAAAATTCAGTAAACAATGAAACTATGCATAATATACGTAAGGGTTAGTCAAATTCCTTTATCTTAGATATCACATGATTCTCCATGGTGGGACCCAGGATGGTAGTTCACTGGGAACTCAAGTTTCTTCCATGACTATGTGTCCCCCTTGCTGGAAAAGACCGAGTAGATGAAGACCCAAGAGTAGTCCATCTCTGCTCTGGTTATTATCACATGGTTTGGAACAAAAACATGAACCAATACAATTTTCTTACTTGTTTATTTGACTAAGAAGCATGAAGGGAAGTTGCTAGTTAGTGGTGGAACCTGAGGTCAAAGAGTCAGCATCCTGAGAATTGTAGCAAACTTCTAAACTCGTATAAACCACGGAGGCTTAAGATTCTCTTCAGTGAATAGCTAAGAATGGAACAAGCATCAGAGAGGAATTGAGACGCCCCCAGGGGAGATTACAGGCCTTCTGTGCTTCTAGTTTCTTGAAACCTCTTGGAAATATACCACCAGTCCTGAGATTTCAGATACTTATTATATTCTTAAAATACATTTCATTTTACTTGCAATTTTATGTTTCCTTTGCAGCCAAACTAGCCATACTAGAATAATTAGTTTTACCTAAACTCAAATAATTATTGCCCGGATGTGTTCAAGCAGCAATATTTTTCACATTCTTTATTCCATTGTTTCATTTTACTTCTACAGCAAATACATTTTTTCTGAGATAAAGATAAACTCATATTGTTATATGAGTTATTTTTATTTTTAATTTTTAAAAATTTTATTTATTTCTTTGAGAGAGAGAAGGAGACAGAGAGAGCTTGAGCAGGGGGAGGGGCAGAGGGAGAGAGAGAATCAGACCTCCTGCTGAGCAGAGAGCCTATGTGTCCCATGGGGCTTTATCCCAAGATCCTGGGATCATGGCCTGAGCCGAAGGAAGATGCTTAACCGACTGAGCCACCCAGGCCCCACTAATGTGAATGATTTTAAATAGTATGTTAGTGACATCAATTCAGTCTAGGAAACTGAAAATAAAATACATTTGAGTATTTTGATTCAAATCTACTCACTTGAATCAATTTTTATTTTTAGTACATCCAATACATTCTATGTGCTCTTTTTTTTTTAAGATTTGTTTATTTATTGTAGAGACAGACAGAGAGATTGAGTGAGCGCAGAGGGGAGGGCATGGCGGGGAGAGAGAGTCTCAAGCAGACTCCGTGCTAGGTCCAGAGCCTGACTCGGGGCTGGATCTCACAACCCTGAGATCATGACCCTGGGATCACGACCATGAGCCAAAACCAAGAGCTTAACCGACTGTGCCACCTAGGCTCCCCTCTATGTGCTCTATTCTGAGTTATAATAAGTTGTATTCAGTGGTTAACAGAGGGATGATGACAATTCAATGGAAAGGGAAAATGACAATTATCTAAATATGTAGAAGTAACAGCATTTGATGAATGAAACTTTTGAGTTTCTATGTGTATAGATATCACCTCACTGACCTATAAAAGAAATTGTTTTATTTTATTGAATAATGGTGTCCAAGTGAAGACTTAAATGTATTTACTTTAAAGCTTTACTCTTACTCTTGATCAAATCTCATCTTCTCCCTAGCTGGGGCCATGGCAGCTGGATGTGGAGAAGGTGCTGGCTGATGCCCAGCTCAGTCCTCCCTCTACACAATTCTTTCCTGAGCATTGATTTCTCTGGTGTTGTGGACAAGATGGAAACATACGGGGAAGCAGACATCTTTTTATGTGTCAGTGGTGGATCTGTGTCTTAGACTCAGTCTGGTTCTAGTTGATGCTTGTGATATCTATTGGCATGAGAGCTTCCACTGATAACAGTGTGCTTGGTTTTCTTCAGGGGCATTCACCTTTACACCAGCTCTCACTGTCACAGAGGCATCCCCCAGGAGGAGCAGACATGTCTCCCTTTATTTTCCTAGAAGTACCTACTTCAACTCCTTTCTTGGATTGGACAGCCCATAAATTGGTTCAGCAACCACCTGGGCATTCTCAGCCCATCTATGTACACCTTTCTGTGGAGCTGGGATGTTTTCCTTCATGCTCTGAGGGCTGTGGAGAGCTGGGACAGGCGCCTAGGAACACCAAAGCCTTTAAACTGCCTTGGCACTGCTCCAATGATTTCCATCCTTCATGAATCTCTAAGTCAGAAAGAGGCATCATTTTTTATGTTCAAGAATGACCTCTAAACTTTATTATTTTTTTAAAGATTTTATTTGTTTGACAGAGAGAGACACAGCGAGAGAGGAAACACAAGCAGGGAGAGTGGGAGAGGGAGAAGCAGGCCTCCCACGGAGCAGGGAGCCCGATGCGGGGCTCGATCCCAGGACCCTGGGATCATGACCTGAGCCGAAGGCAGACGCTTAACGACTGAGCCACCCAGGCGCCCCATGACCTCTAAACTTTAAAGGAAACCTGGGAAGCACCCTCTTCCTCCTCTCCATGGTGGGAGAAACGGACCTAAAATGGTAATATGATATACCTTTGCAGTTCCAGAATCCCTTAACATGCTTCTCTCCAGGGCATTGCCAGCAAAGGCCCGAGAGTTCTGTGGTTGAGCAAGTCTCCAACCAGAAAACTTGATGTCATTAACATTTTCTTTCTGAAATCTCGAGTCTTCACAAATGATTATCTTGGCTTTTTGGAGGGGAAACATTTCTGATTCCACTATCTTTTCTTCCTAAACACTGTGGTACCCATCTCTTATGGCTCCCGGGTCTTCCTTTTGGATGTGGGGATTAGTTGGGGGTCAACCACTTGGGGAAAGTCTGCACCGTGCCTCTCAACTAGTCCTGCAGGGAGGTGTTGGCTCCCGCTCCAACTGAGGACAGCTCCTTGTCAATAGAAGATAACTTTTGCCTTATGTCCAGAACAACAGAGAAAATCCCACTTTACCTATAAATCAGATACTCTATTTGTCCTCAACTCTCAACGTTTTATTCAGTGCTTTTCAAATAATTGGAACTCAATAAACATTTGTTAAAAAATAAAGACAGGAACAGTTTGGATAAGTTCAACTTTAATTTCAAGAAAAAAATTTAAGAAGCTTCCAAGAGAGATGGAAAATGGCTGATAGAATGAAAGGCTATATAGAGGTTAGAAGGGATTTATGAGAAGAAATCAGGTCCAAGTAATCTGACATAATTCCCTGCTGACATTCTCTGATGAAAATTAATGATTGGAAGATGATGTATTAAGATATTGTATGCAATTTAACTAGAGCGAAGTTGTGCATTTTATAAAAGAGTAGAGAAAAGGGACTTGGGAATCAGTATTAAACCAAATAGCCAGCAAATAGAAATAAATACTGAGTTTTAGGCTGTGCCTATTTAGGATGAAGATATCATCCATTTCAGTTTAAGTGTGTGTGTGTGTGTGTGTGTGTGTGTGTGTGTTTGTGTGTTTTAACTGATTTGACTTTTATTTGACTGACTTGACCAAATTGACTTGCTGTTTTGAAGCCATGGAAACAGAGTTGTGATGTGCTATTGAAAGAGACAAAATAAATACAGATGGGCTTGGGTGTTCATGAAATTTTTTATGTTTCATATGGGCTATTTGTGGGATTGACTTGTGTAACACAATTACTAGTTCACATTTCCTTTAAAGTTTCCCCACTTTTTTTTTCAAATGGATAATTATATTTGAAGTAGGGTACATTTTAGGAAAATTTGGAAAGAAAGAGTTATCAGTTTCTGCTTACTATAGATACTCAGGGCCTCCACATTCAGAAAGACCCTCCATTTCAGAAGCATTCCCTATTGAAATTGTAGTTCCTTGGCTCTTCACCATCTCTCCCACTGCACCGCGGTAAGCTATTTGAAAAGTACCCCTTTTAATCTTTGCATTACCAGCAACTATCACAGAGGCTAGTACATAGTAGGTACACAATAATGGCTTAAGGCACAAATGAATAATTATTAGGAGCCCCAATACCAGTCTTACAACCTAACTCTGGTATTTCATATGCTTGGAGTGAGATCCTGGTTACCCAAGGGCTCCTGAAATTGCTGGCTTCTCCCTAACCTCTGATGTGATTACTCAGTTCCTTATTGATGGACAAATTCATAATACAGATTAGGATTTTCAGCTGAAATGCATCTTGGTTACTAGGGCACTACTAACTTCCTAGGCCTTGCCAGCTCACTAGTCAGCATAGACCCCCTCCACAGAACGATTTCAAACCAAGCATATCTCTGGGGAACCATTGCAAAACCTTCTGCACGACCATGACCATTGTCTGAGGGAGGCTCCTGCTTCCATATTTGTGACAAGTCTCAACCAGCTCAGAATCTTTGAATACCGATATCAGTCAAAAATTAGTTCCATCTTTCCTGCTGCTTTGGATAATGGAATTTTTACTGCTGGGACCAATTTCAGCTCATAGGAGGTTAGTCTTTAGTTTGAGTTAGTCCTGTAGCTCCAGAACAATTTGTCCCTGGGCTCCTCCCTTGGCCCATAAGCAGACAGGCAGATGAGATAACGTTCAAGCTGCTCCAAGCTAAGGTCATCCTGGATAGAGTAACCTTTTGCACCCCTCTGCTCTCCTTTCAGCTATCCCTTCTGTCCACTAAGAACTTGCCATCCACTCTGCTTCAGGAAGCTGAGAGGCTTCCAATGTACATTAATGTTATTGCCTTATTGGCTAGAGTTTTCCCCTTGGACTGGTCACCTCCCTTATTACATCCCCTCAGGATCATGATCTCTACTACTTGGATTGATTAGAGAAATTGGACAGCAAATGTTTAACACATTCTGCAAATTTTATAGGTCTCATGTATTATATAGAAACATCCCCAGAATCAATAAATGCATTCCCACAAATGACTGAAATATGTGGGGATTCTTCTGAATAAATTACACAGGAACAAGAACAAATGAAAAAAAATTGGGCTTTATAAAAGCTGTTATATCTATTGACTCATCTAAGTAACATGGATGATAACTTACAATGAGACACAAACATTTATTGTGGGAAATATTTCAAGGAATGAAAGCTAGCTTTTTTATTTGAGAAGAAGATAATATTTGAGGGATTTAGGTACCTTTAAAAAAAAAGATGTATTCAGTCCCCATTGAGGACTTCTGGTCACCTCTTAATAATCTGAGCTCTTCAAAGTTAAGAAAGACAATTTGAATTTGATGAAATTGACATTTATTACATCCTGTCCATTCATCTATGTGGTACCCACCTCAGGGATCTGGTGTCTATAAAAAACCCAATCCCTGATAATTTATTTTCTTTTCTGATTGTGTTTCCAATGCCAGTTACCCCAAACTTGCCCTATTTCTCTCTTCCTTTCTCAAACACAGTTCATTTCTCTTTCTCTTAGAAGATATCATTAAGTGTTATATTACTGAAACAATTACAACCACCTGGTAAACTATCTCTATTCAATATTTTTCACACTCTTACTAAAGTCTTCTATTTCCTTAAGATTTCGGAGGAAGAAATTTCTTGAGAAGACGAATCCTCCACTCTTGCACAGAATCTCATCCCTCAGCTTCTAATAAGACACTGCAAGAGTCAGGTGCTATGTCATTGCATGCATCATCAGGTCTTTTATAAAAAGAATCTATTCTCCCTCTCTATCACTTAATATTTTAGTCTTACGTCTCCTCCCTTTCATTGTAAAACTCAATAGAATAGCTTCTGAGCACTGCTTGATATTTTTTACAACTTTAACCTAGTCCTTTCTTAAAGAGCCTTGGACATTCATCATTCTACCCAAACTTTTTTTTCAGGATTAACAATAATCTATTAATTATCCCTGTACATTATTCTTAGGCTTCATCTTCCTCAACCTCCCTGCAATATATGGGATAGTTAATCCCTTCTCTCTTCTTGAATAGCTCTCTTTGCTTTCATAACATCACATTCTCCAAATTCTCTTTCTACATTTAAGAAAATATCAGCTTTATTGAGATATAATTCACATAAATGATTTTTAGCCAATGGAATGTGAGCAGAAGTTATACATGCCATTCCAAGACTCCTCCATAGACACTTGCGATGCTATTTTTCATGTTATTTCCATCTTTGGCTCGATTTTTGAACCTACAAGCCACCATGTTGAAGATTGTTCACAAAAGGGAAAAAGGAAGGAGACTGAGTCTCTGAATCACTGCCTGGAGAGGAGCCTTCTGCCCCTCTGGAGCACTTCTGTGGATGGAAGGAAGGCAAAAACTACATGCATTTATGTTTAAGCCATTGTCCCCTTTCCACTTTCAGGTTTGTTGTAATAAATGTTACATCAGCATATGAAAGTCAGCTGTGCCAACATTCTGTATTTTTATTTGCCAACTTTATTACTGAAATATAATCTTTGTTTATTTTTTCTTATTACCATAAGTAAATATCTTTATATATTAATTTACCATTTGTATTTATTTTTTGCAAATTGCCCAATTATTTCTTTGTTACTGTTTCTGTGAAGTTGTTTGTTTTTCCTTATAGATTTCTTTGTATTTTAAGAACATAATATTTTATCTGTTAGAAAGACTGCTAATACTTTTTCACAACTTTGTGCTTTGTCATAATTTTTTTATTTTTTGCTACTTAGACATTAATAATTTTATATAGGAAATTCCTTTATGGTTTTTGTTTATGGTTTTCCTTTGTTGTTTCTACCTTTAGTGTCATTTCCAAAAAGTCCTTTACCATTCTGAAATTATATTCTAGAAGTTTCATAAAATTTTTAAAACATCTAAATCTTTAATCAATCTGGAGTTTAATATAGTATAAAGTGCTTTTTGTCTTTAGTATTTGGTCCAAGATCTTACTCATAGTAGGTACTTAATGAATATTTGTTAAATTTTATTGTCTCCTTTTAAAAATTTAGGGTTGGATTAGATCTGTTGTTCTTACACTGTAATCCTCAGATCATCATCAACAGTACCTGGGAACTTGTTAGAAATGCAAACATTTTTTTAAAAAGATTTTGTTTATTTATTGGAGAGAGAAAAAGAGAGAACACAAGCGGGGGGCGGGGGGGGGGGCGGGCAGAGGGAGAAGCAGACTCTCCACTGAGCAGGGAGCCCGACTACAACTACACAGGGCTCCATCCCAGGATCCTGGGATCATGATCTGAGCTGAAGGCAGCCCAGGAGCCCCAGAAATGCAAACTCTTGAGTTCCACCCCAGACCTATTGCAGGGCCTAGCAATCTGTGTTTTAACATGCTGTCCATGTGATTCTCACACAGGTTAAAGTTGACAGCCCCTCGAATAGAACATATAGGCCATATTTCTAGCCAAATTTATCTGAGAAATAAGTTTTTTTTTTTTTTTTTATGTTAACAAAACCTACTGCAGTGGAAACATGATTCTCTCATTATTAGCAGAGTAGGAAATAAAGAAGAATATGTTCAATGCTAGTCCTTGTGGGACAAAGCCATGATTGCAACGAGGGTCATAGTCCCTGGGCTTCTCAGCCTCCACTCTCTTTGCCCACAGGGTGCTTCTGCTTGCCTTGGATGACCTCATTTCTTCGGAAGCTTTCTCTAGAATACCCAGCAAATCTTTTCTTCCCATGCAGTACATTGCTACAAATGCTTTAAGCCCTTCTCTGTCAAAACTCCCTGCCATCAGTGACTTGCTCCCATGTGCAGTCTTGGAGGAGAGTTCCAGTGCCCCAGGGCTCTCAGCACAGATATGCCAAGAGCTCAGTCACAGTAAGACCTTACAACTCTGAATGGCTAGCCAGATCTCGGGGCTGTTCCTGGGAGGTCACTTGGGGAACCACCCTGCATCCCCCTTTACTGCCACAGGCACCCCTGGAGCTGGCACTGCAAATTTCTGAGGTTAAAGAACCCTTCTGATCATGGTCCAGGGATATTACAGATCTCAGAGTCTAAGCAAGCATTCTTCATTTATTGACTTCCAAGGCTGTCTACACTTATCTACCACCTTGAAAACAGCATTCTTTCCCTTTGCCCCTTGTAGTTCTGGAAGACTCATGAGGAAGAGTTTATAGACAGTAGACTGGGAGTTGCATATTTAGTTTTCTCCAACTCAATGTTAAGATGGATCAATCTTTAGAAAGAACTCCTAGTCTCTACCTCCTGCAGAGCAGTAGGAGAGATGTTTCCATTCTAATCCAGGGAGTGGAACGTGGGAGTGAGTGCTGGTCCTATTCCTTCTAGGATGCGCTAAGGAATTTCTTATTATATAGCAAAGCAAACAAACAACTCACCAAAAACCAGAGTTCAAGCTCTTTCAATATATGTCACACTAAGCCCAGACACATATTTCTCTGATGTCAGAGCTGATATTAACCACCTCAAGGATATGATGCTGAGATTAAGTATATTTGTGTGAAGGGGAATGGGGAATGAGGTTTAGGTAACAGATACAGGGATTCAAGCAAGAGGAATAAGAGATTGCCACTTGAGCCATAAACAAGGCCTACCGACCACTTTTGAGAGTGCGTGCATGCGTGTGTGCGCGTGTGTGTGCGTGCGTGTGTGCGCGCAGGCACATGCACATAGTCATACTTTGAAAAGTCCCAAGGTGTGCTTTTGCTTTATTGGGAGACCAGAAATGCCAGTCCTACTTCTTGAGAATAAGACCCTGCTGCAGGGCTGCCTGGTCTGGGAGACAGCAGGGCAGTGCCTACGGGTCCGCTTTCACATCCGGGCTCACATTTAGAAAGTGATGTTCTACCTGACAGCATGCTCACTGCAGCAATTTCTGGCAGTGTTAATACCAAGGAATTTGTGTTTGGGGCCGGGGGTGGAGGGGGAGGAAGATAATTGGCAGGCTGCACATGCTGATCTTTTCCCGGGCTCCTCTTTCCTCGGGCCTGCGTCTGGGCTGGGTTTGCTCGCTGTCTCCGACCCGCCAAGCCGATCGGGCTGTCGGCAGCGCGTGTCAGAGCCGCCTGGCAAGGCAGCAGTGCTTCCTCACTTGACAGCTCATCTCTCATCCTTCCTCAGATCTCGTCAACCTACACGGTCTGCTCCGCCAACAGCTAATAGCAGCATGATGGCGAGGAAGGCAGTGACAGCGGTAGCTGTCGGCATTTATTTCACCTTTGGTTTTTGCTGCACAGAAAATTCTAGCACTGATGAGGTCTGAGCTGCGGGGGAGACACGGAGAAGCGTGCACTGGGTTTGAGGAAGGTGACACTCTCAGAAATCTGCCCATTCTCCTATAATAACATGACATTTGGGCTGAGTGGTCCCCAGCAAGGATTTAATGCCTCCCTTGTTTGGACGTTTGTCCACTAAGATGGCAGGCTTGACAGGATGCATCCAGGATTGTATACTGTCACCAAGGCTCAAGGACTATATATTTCTGTTTCCTGTATAAGATTTCTGAGACCTTTTAAAAATTCAGCGGCAAAACAGGGAGTTAGTCTCCTACTATCTCTTGCATTCTTGCTTCTTCATTGTTCTCCTTGCCAAAATGATATCCTGTAAAATCTGCTTACAGTGCTGTACAAAGTAGGGACAGATGCTGCCCTGCCCTCCAGGGCCATCCAAGACATGCCTACATAGAGACAAACATGATTTCTGCATCCCCTTCTCTGTTACCTAGGATACAGTTTGTCATAGTGCATGGGGTACACAGACTTTATAGTCAGACCTACATCCCAGTCATGTCTTGGTCATTTACTAGCTGTGTGACCTTAGGCAATACATTTAACTCCTGAGTCTCAATTTCCTCATCTGTAAAGTGGGCACAACAATGAAGCCTATGTTTCAGGGTTGTCACAAAATTAAACTTCGTGTTTATAAACTAAGCTGGCCTACAGTGAGTCTTCAATGCCTGGTTTGACATTTTGGAAAATGTATCTTATGATATGTGAATGGAATTCCCATTTCTTGTGATGTGTATGGATGGGTCCTGGTTGAATACAAAGGACTTAAGCTATCAAAATCTTTTACTTCATATTAACCATCCTCTCTTCCATGCATCATTTCTATTCCTTCTGCCATTGATCAAGTTATGGAGCTAGCATGGAATGCTACTTACCCACATAGACATGAAGGTATCTGGATACATATATACACACATACATACCCATCTATATGATAGATTCATAACACACATTATCTGGATAGGTTAGCTTGAGTATAACATGTCAGTTAATCAATTTTGCTTCTGGGCTATTTAAAAGATATTGGTCTTTTCACTGATTATCTTCAACTAGGGTGAGTAATGATTGCACTTATTGCATTGGTGTAGCTAATGGAGAAAGTTCCATTTGGATATCTTTTTCTATTAACAAATATTGTGCTTTTAAATATATGTTCTTTGGTGTATTTATGTATGTAATAATTTAAGTTCGTAATTTGTTCATGTATAATGAAGATCATCCATTATAATGAAATTGAGGAACACTGTTACAGATTAAATGATAATTACATTTGATTCTTTTGCTTAACTAGTTAGTACTGGCTATGCTTATACTGGATAAAGCTTAAGTGGAATGATTGATAGGTAAAATGAGTTTTTTTTATATCAGTATTTCACTAATCTCATAAGTCCATGGGCCAATTTTCCAGTATAGTCTCAGGAAGGTGCTCCTATGATTTTTTTTTTTCCTGAGCAGGAAAATGAGCTTTCTGATGTCCTCATGGTTCTGTCCTTAGCTAGATAGCTAACATTTCTTATACTTGTAGCAACATGTACTCTTCAGAGTCCTTTCACTTGAACTCCATGATACTGACCCATTTCCAGTTTCCATCTCCTTGCCTCCATATATGAAGAAAAATGCCAACTACCCAATGATGTGAGGGAAATGTGGGAATAATTCTTTGGAATGTTAAGCATTTTTCCTTGAGAGTTTGAAGGTCCAGTGTACTGTGAAGGCATAGGGCCATTTTTGGAAGAAGAGAGGGAAGATGGAATTCACAGTTTTGGCATTCTCTCACATTCCAAAGGCTGGAGCCTCTGTGTGTGTGTGTGTGTGTGTGCGTGCGCGTGAGCACACTCGAGTGGCATGCACGTGTGTGTAGGGGGACTTCTTGCTTATATCAATCATAAACCTCCTTTGTTGTTCGCTGATTGAAGTATGAGTTACTGAAACAAAATTGTGAGTAAGTTGAAGTCAGAGAATCTTTTTTAGAAATGTATTTGCCTCAAAATGCTTAGCATAGTGTAGGGAAATTTTAAGCACACAGTGGGTTCTTGCTAAGTGAAATTGAAAGATACTTTTTGCTTCTTACTGCCTACCTAACACTGGGTTGCATAAAATCGGCTCATGGGAACTTGTTCATTATGTCTGCTCCATGGATAGTAAGGCAAATGCTTACTGGAAGGAGCGTCAATGAGATACAAACAAATTCAGGTTGTGATAAATGGTCCATGCCCTTTTTTGATCCCTAATGACTCCAAATTACTTTTAGTGATAGATGCCCATTGACTTTTTCACAAAGTGGTAATGTGAAACCTGCTCCGAAATACGGGAGTTGCCTAAAAATAAGTCTCCTAGAAATTAAGCTGAAAACAAGAAAAATTCCTGAGACGGAGCTAATGTCTGTAGCATGCTACCAGTTGGGAGCTGTTTCAAGAATGGAGACTTTCCCAACCAGAGCGAGGGTCAGAGATAAGTAGAACTGGCAGTCAACCGTGTACATGCCCGAGAAACATGCTATGATGCTGAGGTTTGAGAATATTTGCTGCACCCTACTATTGTTATGTTAGTGTTATCACTTAGAGCTAAAGGGTGCTGATAAGGAAGGGACTGTGGGAAAAGAGGTAGTCTGAGTATTTTAAAATGAGCACAATATTCCATCACTAAATATATTATGTCCCCACTTATTGGATCAGATTATCCTTGTTGAGCCAGAGATGGCCATGGGAATTGCAATTTCTCTTGTCTAGGTGATTTATTCGTTTTGTGTTTCTTTAGTTTCTCTAGGGTGGTCTGGCATAAGCCTGATCACCCAGTAGAATTTGCCTGAAGCAGCTGTTGTCTTCGTAATGGAGTGAATGAGGGATGTGCTGATTTTTTGCCTCTTCTGGTGAGCTTCGTGGAAGATGACAATATCGTTGACATGTGATCCTTGGTTTCACCTCTCCTGATGCTTTGTTCATGACTAGTGCTTGATATAGTTGTCTTCCTGATACGGTTTACCAGCACCTAATTCCAGGAGACCTCTAAGAGACATTACCATGAAAGGCCAGGCATACAAATTCTACCCTTCTATGAAAAAAGAGGGTGGTTATGGAGATTTGTGTGAAATGCTGAAATGTGACATGTTTATGACTAAAAATACATGCTGGCAATATCATCTCCAGAGTGGGAAAGTTTTATTTTGTAATTTCCATAACTCAAAGGACTTGGTGGTTTTTACTTTAAGTTTTAATTTATTGATGTTCTACACCTGCTTGTAAAATGCTGACCCTCTGGGAAGTGTACTTTGATGCCTACAGACACCTAAAAACCAGAATTCATAATTTTCTAACTAAAGTCTTAAAAATCCTTTATTTATAGCAACCTTATGAAGGAACAATGTATTGAGGTAACCAGGAACTTTGTGACTTCATGGAAGGGGAACATAAATGACAGTTCAGGAACTCTATAAAATCAGGCCCTTTTGTTGGGGCCCTTTAGATTACTGGTACATCTTTAGTACATTTTAAGCATTTGGCAAAATTTGGCTCAATATATATATATTTAAAAATTATGTACTCCTGACATTGCAACCTGATTATAAGTTCCAAATTTTGGGAAATAATTGAAAAAAAAATAATGTTTTAAAAATGATTCAATTTAAGGGTGCCTGGGTGGCTCGGTTGGTTAAGTGTCTGACTCTTGATTTCAGCTCAGGTCATGATCTCAGGGTCACGAGATCTAACTCAGTGTCGGGCTCCACATTTGGCATGGAGACTGCTTAAGAGTCTCTCTCTTCTTTGTCTTCTGCCCCTCCCCCCTCTCTAAAAAAGATTCAATTTAAAATATTTTTCCTTAAATTTTTGGATTTTTCTAAAAAGTAAACTGTTCAACAAAAAAAAGCCAACCTGAAAATCCTGTTTAGAAGATCCCAGATCTCTTATCACACTATTTATTTTACTGAGATTACTTTCTACTATTCTTGTTGAAATTTATTTTGAGTGCCAGATTTCATCAGATCTTCAACATTTCATGTACCCTCACGCAGAAATGATGAGCTGATTCATAAATGTAAAACAGTAAATTCATATGTGAAAATATAAAAATAAGCCCTTATTTCTAAAAATAATAATACATTTGGCCTCAAGAATTTCATGTTTCTGCAAGGACTCTGTGGGTAATAGGGGTTAACCCAATCAAAAGTATTTGGCTGGAAGAGACCCCCACCAGACATGAGTGCAGTAGGTCTTCGAGACCCTGAGGCACCCCTCTTTTGGTTGGTTTGATTATCTAATTGTATCTTCTACTTTCTGAGACTGCACCTAGGGTTCTGCCTTCTCTCCTTGACTTTACTCCTGAACTTTTGACTTAGGCTTGGTGACCTGACTCCAACTTCCAAGTTCCTATACTGCTCTGAGCTGCTGCCTCTGGTTCTCTTTCAGATCCCAAAGGCCAGATTTCCCAAGTCAGCAGGTGACTGGATCTGAATTCTTTTTTTTTTTTTTTTTTTTTTTTAAGATTTTATTTATTTATTTGAGAGAGAGAGAATGAGAGACAGAGAGCATGAGAGGGAGGAGGGTCAGAGGGAGAAGCAGACTCCCTGCCGAGCAGGGAGCCCGATGCGGGACTCGATCCTGGGACTCCAGGATCATGACCTGAGCCGAAGGCAGTCGCTTAACCAACTGAGCCACCCAGGCGCCCTGGATCTGAATTCTTTTTTTGCCACTGCCTGACTTGACTAAGCTTGGAGTTCGGCTGTGTCCTAATTTCACCAAGCTCCACGAGAGCAGGGCCTGACCCCTTTAGGAGCTATCATAAAAGAGCTATAGAAGGCAGAAGAGGGAGGTTCCAAAGGAATCCTAGAGTGAAAATTTTAGTAGAGCTGATGACACCTACACCTTTTCTTGGTCTTTAGTTTAAATATTTCCTACAGAGTTTACTTAAGTGAGTTGCAGCTTCTTTCCTAATTTTTTTCTAGGCTTTAATTTACAGACCGGAATGACATTCTTGCTCTTTACCTTTTGGGGAAGGAATGGAATAAAGTGGTTGAATTAAGAAATAGAAGAAGAATCAATGTGAGGTAGCCCAGTGATCTGAAGTTATGTGGCTTTGATTGGAGCTTGGTTTGAAAGAGGATGACTGACTAAGTACCACAGGCAAATCAGTTGAGTGGGCATTTTATTAATTTGGCTCATAAAAAAGAGAGTCAATCAGTATCACACCTTGGGGAATATTCACATAAAATCAGATTCAAATATGACTAATTAAAAGGAATTTCCAAGAGTAACTCAGCATAATGCCAAATTAAAGAGCAAATGCACCTGAGGAGCTGGAAGCAATAAGGGAAGCTGAGAGGTTTCTCGGGAAGAAGCTGCGGTTAGCATCCGCAAGAGCCTTGGGGAATGAGACTCAAGGTCAGGGACTAGAATCAAGAAAAGTTGGATGAATTTTACTAGTCCCAAAAGGAAGTGCTCAAAGAAGACAGAGTCAAAAATAAAAAAAGAGTCATAAAAGGTGTATTTGAGTGTGCTAAGGATCTGGGTCCTGTTTGCATTGATGACCCGGTGGGAGCTACTTAGGATGGCATGTGGAAAAGAAGAATCTGGAAGCCACAGAGGCCAGGAAATAGTGAGAGAGATAAAAATGTAGCCAGGAGAGGAGTCTAGATTGAAAACTGAGAGCAACTGGATTAAATAGCAAGCTGGAAGCACCAGGGAAAGATAGAAACATTGGTTGGATATCAATGCTAGTTGTTAAAAGAGTTGAAAAATGTAGGCTTTTAGGTTTGGGTGAACTCTGGGGTGAATCTTGAAGGAATAATGGAGAATAGATTCCAAGCACAAACACTGCGAGTGAAGAGTGAATTTACTAGTGCACAGATCTGTTTTGAGCATCTACCATGCAATTCACACTATAATTAATATTCTGGATGAATACAGAGGTAAATGAAATGCACCTCTTGTGCCTAAATTGCTCAGTACGGTCAAGGTATAGCCTGGCACTGAACAGACACCCAAGACATATTTTTTGACTGTCTTCTTTTGTGCTTTGGTCACAGTGGAGTGATAGAACCAGCTCATATGAACTGTTTGTTAGTATCTCTCCCCAACTCCATGTTCAGTGATGTCATGTTGGAAGCTTGAAATTGGCCATGGTGGAAGTATTTGCAGCATAAGAATTGGCAAACACTCCAAATCAGGGCTCCTTCTCCTCCCCCCTGCCTCCAACCCAGTCATTAAACTTTTACCAGCATACTGGTACTAGATCAACTTAATCAGTTTAATTTAACAAATATTGAGTACTTCATAAAAGTACATCCCTGTGCTGGATACTTGTCATCCTGCTTTCAAAAGGTATTTGTCATTTCCCAATAACTTGATTACTTAGGTGGTTTGGAAGCTTTCCTTATTTAACCAGTACCATATTTTAGAGTGATGGTTTGCCTCCACTCTCTTGTGAAATGGGAATGCAAAGCCAACACAAGTTTGTGAGTTTTCTCCTTGGATTTGGAGTATTGGCAATATGTTCCATGGATGTGCAAGGGAAGACCTTTCTACTTCCTACTAGAAATTCAGCTCCTAATAGGTATATACTTACCTTTAAAAAGCTGTTCTTTGATTGGCTCTTCTGACAATGGTTCATGGTAGAAATTTGGGATCAGTGATTATCCAGGGGATCATGGATGGTTCTTTTGTTATTTTTTCCTGTGAAAAGTAGAAGCATTATGTTTCTTTCTATCCCTATAAAAGATTCCCTTCATAAGTGTATACAAATTGGGTCCTGGCCCTACTACCTCTTAGGTTAGACATTCAGGGTCACTTTATATTTGCAATTTCAGATACACTAATTCAGTGACATTGAGATTAGAGTGGGAATCATTAACAGTGCTCTGTTAATGCCAATTACCTCCGCAACAGTCAGACTAGAGACAGATAAGAGTCCCTGATGACTGATTAAAATATGGTATCCTGAAAATTAAGTGTCTAGTTTGAGTGTAGATGTAGCACAAAGATTTGTTATCTGAATTAACTCAGATTGAATGCTAATATTGGGAAAACTCACCAGGAATAATATAACTGTTATACTTCCCCAGTGGGAATAAAATAGAAAGAACTTTACACTTCTGGGCCATGTTAAAGTCAGGAAAATTGGGATTGAAGTCTTTTATGATAACTTTTAAGTCATAAAGCCTACTAATGAGAGGGTCGAAGTAAAAATAGTAGAACTAAGTATGGCATTAAAGTTTCTATGATGTTACCTCCTTAATCTAATTTTAACATTTGATTTATGCTTTTCAAATAGTGTTATATATAACTCAAAATTTTCATAAGGGAGCAAACTATTTTTTTTGTGGTGGGTTCATTTCTTTTTGCCCAATGCTATTGTCTTCAGGTAGTACCCAGAATTTGGATAATTACCTCCTTGTAAAACATAACTTTGGAAAAGATTTTAGAGATTAGAAAATGATTGGCCAAATAGAACTAATATCAGACATGGTAGTGAGATTTAAAGAGCCAGGTTTTATTTTAACTAATGAAAAATCAACATATGGATAATGCTGAGGAATGAAATAAAAAATTAGGAAAAGCATCTTTGAGTTGCTGTTTGTTTAAGCTAGCTCATAGATGCTAAAATGTAGGAAATATTTGTATTCCTAGAAGGTTATAATGATATAAAGTGCATTTATTTATTCATTTAAAAAATGGTATTCTTCTTCTTTTTAATTTAGAAAGGTAAAAGAAAAAAACAAAAAATGGACAGAATCTTTATTCTCAGAAAAATTCTATTAAAAATAGTTATATTAAAAATAGTTATATATTTGTGTATATATCAATGGGTACACATATGCACATCTATATGCACATGTGTGTATATACATGTCTCTATACACACATATGTATCGATCTATATAGACACATATGTATGTATCTCTGAATGCATTTATCATTGTTATCTATCTATCATCTATCTATCTATCTATCTATCTATATCTATCTATCATCTATCGTTCTATCTTATTTGTCAGAAAATTCAAAAGGTTTTTCTGGTTTCTCTAAGATTGAGGACTCAAATAATGCAAAATTAAATGCTGACCTGAACTTACAGGAAAAAAAATGGAATCTTTGTTCACCAGAAACAAATGGGAACTCTGAAAACCAGAACTCCAAGAACCTGATTTGAGACTACATCATCCATCTGATCCTACTCTACCATCTCATATTCCTACCATGAGTCTGAGTGACCCAGTTTCTCTGTATCTGCACCATCATTTGTTATTATCACTATTTTTTATTTTGGCCGTTCTGATAGGTGTAGAGTGATAACACATTGTGGTTTTAGTTTGCATTTCCCTGATGGCCAACAATGTTGAAAATCTTTCTTTTCCTTCTGGTATCCCCACGTGCATGTTAATGCCTTCTGTGGTTGTCTCACAGCCCTCGGGCCCTGCTGCTACTGCCTGGCCAAGTGGAATGTTGTTGACCCTATTGCCTCACTGGGATGGGTGGGGACAAGTTCGGCTCCGTGGCGGCCCCGCCCACACTTTCCCGGTGAAAGCGGACAGCTGCCTTGCACCATCTGGGTGCTGCTCTTGCACAGGGGGTAAGGTGAGTACCTTACTGATCCTCACTGACTCCCAGGTAGGAGGAAGTGGAGGACTGACTGGCACTACGTTGCACAGTTTTGTGATGCCTTTTTGATGACCTGGGGGGTGGAGGCTCACTTCCACCCCGAGCTCGCTGAAAGGGTGCAGGGAATGCCAGGAAGAGGAAGAAAGGGCTTTCCTTCTCTCTCTTCCTTTAAAATTTTTTTGGGCTAAAAATGCACTTACTTTGCCCTCATTCTTTTACTTTTGTTATTTTCATTTTTTTTTTTTTTTTTAAGTAGGCTCCACCCCAGTGCAGGGCCGGAACTCATGACCCCAGGATCAAGACCTGAGCTGAGACCAAGAGTCAGGTGCTTTAACTGACTGAGCCACCCAGCCACCCAGTTTGCCCTCACTCTTGATTGGTAGTTTTGCTCTATGCAGAATTTTTGATCCAGTCATTTTTGTTTAGTGCTTTGGAGATTCTCCTCTGTGATCTGTTGCTGCTGAGAATTCTGCTATCAGTCCCATCTGAGTTCCTCTGCAGGAATGTCTCTTAACTTTGGCTATAGTTAAGATGTTTCCTCTTGTTATACTGTTTCTCAGTGATGTTTCATTTATTTGCAGTATTCTGGCTAGGCAGTTAGTGAACTTTCAGTCCTCAATTTGGAAAAATTCTCAACCTTTCTCTTCTCATACTTTCTCTCCACATGCATTCCCTAAGTTTGCTTTTTTAGGAAATTTTGTACTTGTCTTTCATAGTTTTTGTTTCATCATTTCTCTGTGTTGCATTCTTTTTGACCTCTTCAGTGTGCTCTTCTAATTCACCAATTCTCTTGTCTGGTCTAGAATATATGCCAAGTGATGAATTTTTTTTTTTTAAATTTCAGTGACTATATTTTTATTTCCATGTTTCTAATGAGTTCTTTTTTTCTTGCCATCTGATCTTGTTTTATTTCAACTTTTTTATTTTGTAATTTCTTATTTTTTTAGAAGAAAGTTTCATATCTTGAGGACCCTAAAACATACTTATTTTAAAGTGATTTTTAGATAGCAATCTTATTCATGTCTGGTCTAGAATTAATCCTTCTTCCAGTTGTTGATTTTGTTATCTATTTTTCTTAGCCTCAGTGTTCCTCATGTGATTTTAAATTGTGGTTGGTGGGTTCATCTTGATTGTGAATTTCTTTGCTTTCTCTTCCTCTTCTCATTCTCTCCTATCTAGTGGTTACTTTCTCTTTGCTCCCAAGATCCTATGTTGGGACTTTGGGGTTTATGTCCTGCTCTGATAATGGCAATATTGCAGATCCAGTCAATAAATCAGAGTATAAAATCAGTAATGCAAGAAACAACAGGTGTTGGTGAGGATGTGGAGAAAGGGGAACTCTCTTGCATTGTTTGTGGGAATGCAAACTGTTGCAGCCACTCTGGAAAACAGTATGGAGGTTCCTCAAAAAATAAAAAATAGAACTACCCTATGATCCAGCAATTGCACTATTAGGTATTTACCTAAAGAATACAAGAACACTAATTCAAAGGGATATGCACCCTGATGTTTATAGCAGTATTATCTACAATAGCCAGTTATGGAAACAGCCCAAGTGTCCATCGACTAATGAATGGATAAAGAAGATGTACTATAGCTATATCTATATATCCACACAATGGAATATTACTCAGCCATAAAAAGAATGACATCTTGCCATTTGCAACAATGTAGATGGAGCTAGAGAGTATTACGCTAAGCAAAATAAGTCAGTCAGGGAATGACAAATACACAAATGATTTCACTCATATGTAGAATTTAAGAAATAAAAGAAACGAGCAAAGTGAAAAGAGAGAGAGAGCGAGAGCCAAACCAAGAAACAGACTCTTACTATAGAGAATAAACTGATGGTCACCAGAGGGGAGATGGGTGGGGGGATGGGTGAAATAGGTGATGGGGATGAAGGAGTGCACTTGCTGTTATGAGCCCCAGGTGATGTATGGAAGTGTTGAATCGCTATGTTGTGCACCTGAAACTAATATTACACTGTGTTAACTAACTGGAATTTAAATAAAAACTTAAAACAATCAGAGTATAGTTTGCTCCTGTTCTTGACCTTGAGGTCAAGTCTGTCTCCTCTGGACCACACGTTTACTTAAGTGGAAACCCCAGGTAGTTTTCTTCCACACGTTTTTCTAGGCTCCCTTCCCAGGTGTTGGAGCCTCATTCCAATCTCAGCTTCATGCAGTGAGACTTTGGTCTACTACTCATGAGGCACTTGTCCTTTTATTCCTTTCATTTAGAATCTAAGACAACTGGCTAACTTTTACTCCCCAAACTCTGTAGAACCAGAGATTCTTTCATATATTATGTATATTAATATGCATAGAATATTCATAAATACTATATATTAAATGAAATCATGTTATATTCATATATATTCATACTATATATGAATCCCTAGCACTTAGCTCTTAGTAGAGTGCATGACATCAAGTAGCTACATATTAAATATTTGTAAGATTGAGGTTGGTTGACTATGTTATGACCTTGGTTACTAATTAACATAGTGAAATTTTTATACTATTACAATATTTTTCCAAAGAGTTTTTTCTTTGTTAAGCACTGTAATTCTGTGTTCAGATAAAATTATACTGAAGCAAATTTAATTTTTTGAAAATAACTTTATTTATGTTGGTAAGCCAGACTCTATCCTTTGGCTTCAAATGAATTAACATGATTGTGCTAGATTGTAAAGATTTTAAACAGGGGGAAAAAATCAACAAAGAGACTAAATAGCACACTTAGAAGATAAAATTTCCTTTTGGGGAAAAAATAAAATAATTTTTTTTAGGAAGTTACTTTGATAAATTTACACTAATGTGTTGGTGTGTTCAAAGCTGGTGATCAGACTTCCAGAAAACTTCTGGCATCCTCAAAAATGTGGTAAGCAATATAAAAGCTAACTAAAAGTTAAAGGAGATGATGTCAGGAAAGGGAAATGATGCTTACAAAGCCATGAACTTTGCAGATGGAGTTGCCCTTAACGGTCTAATATTGATTTAAAGCCAATTTAATTTAAAAGTATACGGACCTTTATTTATTAAATTTCAGAAAAAAATAGATCAGAAAAATTAAGGAAGGGAAGATGGTGGGGTAATAGGGAAGCTCAGAAGAAACTTGACTCTCAAAAATAATTTGTGGTGTGTTTATGTTAAATGGATGAATGAGTTTATGTTAAATGGATGAATCCCTGAAAACAATATTTACTAGTGATCCTATCAGAAAAAGAACAAGTACAGTTGATCCTTGAAAAACATGGGGGTTAGGGGCTCCCACCCCCTGCACAGTCAAAAATCTGCGTATAACTTTTGATTCCCCCCCAACCTAACTACAAAGAGCCCACTGTGGATCAGAAGCCTTACTGATAACATAAACAGTGGATTAACACATATTTTGTATGTTATATGTATTACATACTGTATTCTTAAGATACAGTAAGCTAGAGAAAAGAAAATGTTATCAAGAAAACCACAGGAGGGGCGCCTGGGTGGCTCAGTCCTTAAGCTTCTGCCTTCAGCCTCAGGTCATGATCCCAGGGTCCTGGGATCGAGCTCCGCATCAGGTTCCCTGCTCAGTGGAGAGTCTGCTTCTCCTTCTCCCACTCCCCCTGCTTGTGTTCCCTCTCTCACTGTGTCTCTCTCTCTCAAATAAATAAACAGTCTTAAAAAAAAAAACCCACAGGCAAGAGAAAATACACTTACAGTACAATCCACATATAAGTGGACCCACATAACTCAAACCTGTGTAGTTCAAGGGTCAACTGTCCTCCCAGTACAATCACAAACACAGTGTAGTCTGGAGTCAAACAGAAACTCCATGTGTTACAAGTCATGAGGATATCATGGTATTAAAACCAAGTATACCATTGTATCAGTTTCTTTTGACTGCCATAACAAATTAACACAATTTTGGTGATTTCAAAGAAAGTTTTTTTCTCTCAGTTCTGAGGACTGGAAGTTGGCAAGGGCCACACTTGTTTCCAAGCCTCTAGGAGAGATTTTGTTCCCTGCCTCTCCCACCTTCCAGTGGCCGTCGGCATTCCTTGGCTTGTGGCGGCAACATCTTCTGCTCTGTGTCTGTCTCTAAATTCCATCTGCCTCTCTCATGATGATACTTGTGATGGCATTTAGGTCCCACACAGATGATCTAGGATAAGCTCTTTGTCTTCAAGATCCTTCATCATATTTCTCGCAGTATAAAGTACTATCCATTCTTCTGCCCACATAAGGTCCTATTCATTAAGACATTATCTTCGTTTGCTAGGGCTGCCAAAACAAATACTGCAAGCTGGGCGGCTTAAACAATAGAAATTGATTATATCACAGTCCTGGAGGCTGGAAGCTTAAGATCAAGGTGTTGGCAGGTTTGGTTTCTCCTAAGGCCCCTCCCCTTGGCTTGTAGACAGCTGCCTTCTTGCTGCGTCTCTACAAGTTCTTTCCTCTGCACGCACCTGCCCTTGGTGTCTCTTTGTGTGTCTACATTTCCTCTTCTTATAAGGACACTACTCAGATTGGCCCACTGTACAGGCCACCTTTTAATTTAATTTCCTCCTTAAAGACCTCATCTCCAAATATAGTCATATTCTGATGTACTGGGGATTAGGGCTTCAACATGTGAATTTTGGCGGGGGACACAATTCAGCCCTTACCAGATATGAACATATCTTTTGTGGGGGGGCACCATTTAGCCCACTACAAATGTGTAACTTTCATTGAAATGAGAAAAAAGTTAAATATAATCTACCATGCTCTATTCACCAATGCAGGCAAGTGTAATACATTTAAGGAGTAGTCTCATCAAAACAGTTAAAATTTTAGAGAAAAAGAACTCTATCAGGGGTTGCTGACAATTAACTAGAAAAATCACTTATGTGGAATAGTCATTTCTCAATGAGGCAAGATTAAATGTAATGCTAGCATATTGCAAAAATCTCACACTGATATTTATTTGGGAATATTTTTTAAAGCTCTCCCTTTCATTTATGGATTTATAGACAACTTGTGAAGATTACAATAGAAAAGAATTCTCCCTTGGTTAAAGGAAAACATATAATTTAAGTGGCGGCATAATTTATACTATATACTGCAATTGCCTGACTTTAATGAGAAAATAAAGTAAATTCCAATACACTTTCCTGGGAATCATTCCAGCTTTCAATAATCGGCTGCAGTGGGATGCCAGGAAGTGGCTGTTCATAGGGAGATGACCCAAAGTCCATATCTATAAACACAAATAGGTTGCTTTCTTGGTAACGTTATCTTTGATTACAAGGAAAGTGAACTAATGTTAATATATATGTTTTCAGAGATATATCATGCACATATTGGTACCTGGTACCAGGACATCTAAGAATGTAAAAGTTACAGATATAAAAAATCACACCAATTTTACAGAAGGTCCCTTGTCTTGTATTTTGCTTCAGAAAAATCTAAACTCCCTTATTCTTTATTCCTACTCCAGACCTCGAGGTTTTCTGCATTGCCCAAATATAACACTTCCACTTCCCTTCCCATTTTTCATCTGCATGGTTCTTCCATTTGCTCTCAGAATTATGGGCATAGGCTTAGGATTCAAGAATAGCACAAGCTCATTCAGCATAAAGTGTTTCAGAATTCATGACAGTTTGAACACGTACTGGGTTGCATGGAATTCTCCTCTCCCCCCTTCAAAAAATGTCTACCTGGAACTTCAGTAGGTAACCTTATTTGGAAATAAAGTCTTTGCAGGTGTAATTAGTTAAATTAAGATGCAGTCATGCTGGATTAGGGTGAGTTACAACCCACTGCTGTGTCTTTATAAGAAGAGCAGACAGACATGCACATGCACAGCAGAAGCCACGTGAAGACTGGGGGCAAAGGCTGCAGCGATGTAGCCACAAGCCCACGAATGCCACGTGTTGCTGGCAACCACCAGTAGTCAGCAGATTCAAGGAAGCATTCTTCCCGAGAGCCTTTGGAGAGAGCATGGCCTTGCTGATGCCTTGATGTCATATTTCTAGCCTCTAGAACCATGAGACAATACATTTTTGTTTTAAGCCACTCACTCAGTCTGTGGTAGTTTCTTATGGCAGCCCTAGAACACAGATACAGAACTTGAGAATGACAATTTGAATCTATGATGGGAGTTTACTCCAGGTGAAATTTGAGAAATGAGCCTAGACATCATATAGTTAAAATTACACCAAAGTAGGGGCACCTGGGTGGCTCCATCGGTTAAGCACCCGACTTCATTTTGGCTCATGTCATGATCTCAGGGTTGTGAGATCGAGCCCTGCGTAGGGCTTTGCACTGGGCGTGGAAGCCAGCTTAAGATGCTCTCTCTGCCATCCCCCCCCCATTTGCTTCTAGTTAAATAATAAAGTTTTTTAACTAGAAGCAAATCCAGGTACTGTTCAGTTAGTTGTATTAACTGAGATTTTTGAGATAATATGATTTTTTTTTTTTGTTTCTGGGCTCTGGTCTGTGGGGTGGTGCAGGAAGAAATGGGGTTATGTCATTCTTTCTCAAAACAGGAATGGAAAATTTGGACCAAAAAAACCCAATCACTTAAATACCACAACAAATTGTGAAACATGTAGTCAGTTTCACAAATCTTTACCCGTAATTTGCTGAAGTTAAATTAGGAAGAAGGCAAGGGCAAATGTATTAAAATTTTGGTTTATAGGAAGTGGTTAAAAATGTGAAAAAGCATGCATGTCTCTATAACCTACAGTTGGGGGAAAATCGTTCTTAGTAGTAATGTCTCAAAATTTGCATCTTGAGTCATTGGAGAAGGCGATTTTATATTTACCTTTTGGAGTTTTTTTTTTTTTTTTTGAAGGGAGGTAAATGATATGTTTATGTTTGTTACCTGACCAATGAACAGTTTCTCCACCCTAAGTTTTGCTGCCAAAGTGATTTATTTAGTGATGGGTAAGCTTTTTGTATCAGTTGGGGTTCCTAGTTGGAAGCTGCAGAAGTGATCCTGACAGGGGAATTTGCTGGAAGGATATTAGTGGGGAGGAGAATGCTCATGAGAAGGGGGCAGGCTGTAGGTAGGGGTGCTGTTTAAAGAGTCAGGGGGCATAGAAAGCTGTCCCCAGCCAGAACGACCTGGGCAGAGAGCCACTGCTACTCGCACTTTAGCAGCCGGGTATGACCTCCAACTGTGCTCTATCTTTTGATCCCCATCAGGATGGGAGTCAGTCAGTCACCACCATCCAGTACATCATTAGTTTTTGATACAGTGTTCCGTGATTCACTGTTTGCATATAACACCCAGTGCTCCATGCAATACGTGCCTAACATAACATAATAAAAAAAAAAAAAGGAAAAAAAAAGGATGGGAGTCAGTGTGTGGAGTTGGCTTCTGATTGGCTGAGCTCAAATCACAAGCTTTGTCTCGGCTATAGCTAGTAGAAGCATGTGTTCCTCTCTTCCTTCACAGTGGGAAGCAGAAAGTTGGCTATATTAATTTTCTAGTGTGACGGTAACAAAGTACCACAGACTAGGTGGCCTAAACAACACAAATGTATTTCCTCGCAGCTGTAGAGGCTAGAAGTCCATCCATGTGTCAGTTGGGTTGGTTCCTTCTGAGGGCTGTGAGGGAGGGATCTGTGGCGTGTAGCTGGTCATACTTTCCCGATGTCTTCACAACGTCTTTCTGCTGTACCTGTCAGGGTCTAAATGTTCTCTCCTTACAAAGACACCAGTCACATAGGATTAGGGCCCACCCTCGTGACCTCATTTTAATGTACACCTTTAAAGACTCTATCTCCAAAGATGGTTATGTTCTGAAGAACTAGGGATTAAGACTTCAACATATGAATTTTGGTGGAGGGGGGACACAGTTCAGGCCATAATACTGGTGTTTCTCTTCCGTTGACATTAACACAGTACAATGTACAGGAGAGGCGACTCTCCCAGAAGAGAGATTGGGGTGCTCCTACAAGAGGGATAGATTCTGGGCAGGTAAAGACAAATGATAAATCTCATTCTACATTTTTGTGTCCCCGTAACTATGAAGTTAAAAACAATCTTTTTAATGATATGTACAGAAAACTTGAAAATCTAAAAAAACCAACCACATATCATAATATTCAGAGTTGGTAAAGGTGCATAAAAAGAAAAAAAATGAACATGTTCTCTCTGCTGGTGGGAATACAGGCTTTTATCCACCTTCTTATCATTCTACTTTTATGTACTGCTAAAGTAGAGTTGTGCCACTTAAATCTCTCTTCAAGAAGGAATTTGCTATTCAGCTGCAAGGGGAGTGCAGTTAGACCATTTCCTGCCGTTACGCCTTCAGGATCCAGCTCCGCTTTTCAGCCAGGGCTGTGCACTTTTTGGAAACCCCCTGATAACTGAGCACGACAGGGGTACTAGGGCCTGGCCATTCCTGTCCAACACTGGCCTCCCCGAACAGGCAATCTTTGCTCTGGAGCAGCCATTTTAGTTTGTGTGAAACTTGGTCAGATCCACATGGTGATCTGAGCTTTGCCCACCTGCCCGGTCCTGCATCCTCCTTTCATCTGTCATAGCCTTATCCTGCCCCAGGCTTTCTGTGCTCCTAATTTCATCTCTGTCTGCATCCCAGAGGGTCCAACTCACACACATAACAGCCACACACACACAGCACATATATTTAGTCATATTTTTGTTTTCCTGCTGTTCTCATGTTTCTTTGTAGGTCTTTGTTATTCCAGTCATGGATTTGCAAACCATTGTACTTTTCGGTGCTGAAAACCCTGTGGTTTTAATGTATTATCATTTGTTTCCTCTTTTACCATCTTATCTTTATTGACAGCATGAAAATTTTGTCGTATGTTTTTCTGAAATCAGTTAAGCTGTATTACTGGCAATTCACTATCTTCGAGCTTAATTTGGGACTACTTAATCCAGTGACTCATTTAAGGCCTAGATAGAAACTATGGGAGAGAGACGGACACAGACAGACTGGGAGACCAGAGAGATGTCTCCCTCTGAGTACTTGTACAGCAGAGCATAAAACTGAGTGGCTAGTGGTGACCATGGCCTGTCCTGTGAACTTATGGGCAGAGGAAGGTCTGCAGTTAGAAAGAAGAATCAAGCAGATAAACAGGAAAACAGATTGGAAGAGAGAGGACCTGTTCTGGTTCCCTACAAAATCGTCTGGGTCAGAAGGACACCCTGTTCCCAGCTCCATTCCTGAGTCTTCCCTCTAGGTTTGGTGCCACTCTTTTTTTTTTTTTTTTTTTTTAAAGATTTTATTTATTTATTTGAGACAGAGAGAATGAGAGAGAGAGAGAGCACATGAGAGGGGTGAGGGTCAGAGGGAGAAGCAGGCTCCCTGCCGAGCAGGGAGCCCGATGCGGGACTCGATCCCGGGACTCCAGGATCATGACCTGGGCCGAAGGCAGTCGCTTAACCAACTGAGCCACCCAGGCGCCCTGGTGCCACTCTTTAGAGGCTTTCTAATGAATTCCCTTGACTTTCATGTATTAGTTTAGATTGGGTTGCCATGATTTGCAACTCAGGATGTTATCACTATCACACCACATAAGCACTCTGTATAGCATAGAAGGCTTTCAAAAAAGTTTAGCAAAATCTGCATCTTGTTACATTTTTTAGGTGATTTTTTTTTTTTTTTTGCTGTTTCTTCTCAGTGGTCACAAATCCTCTTTTATTGTTTGAATTTATTGTCTTGAGCTGTAGATATATGGTAATGCTAAGCACAGTCTTCTGCAACCTGTTGTCACTTATAAAATATTACTTAGAAAAAACAAAGCAGGGAGAGACAGAAGGAAGGAGGGACAGAGAGGGAGTGGGCGACTTTACTATTGGACTAAAGGAAAGATTTTCCTCTTCACTAAAGAATCAGATTTTAGATAAAGGATTTTTGTTTACATGAGGAGTCCAATTCCCAGTTCCTTTGTTGGGCCAAGGTTTTAGGCTTACTGTGGGCAAGGGAACTAGACAGAAACAGCTCCCTTGACTGAAAGCTGAATCTGGACATACACCAGCAGAGAAGTTGTCACCAGTTTGAATTACCTGAGTAGGAGGGTGGGGATCTTTATTTGGATGAGATTCCCTAGATCACCTGGGAACATGGATTTCCTCCGTATGTATCCCAAAATGGGCTGTAATATTCCACAAAGAGTGCTGGAGGTAAAAATTCAATTAAAATTGGTAGACATGGATGAATCCCTTCTTAAAAATGATCTCATGATCCAAATATACTGAATAATCCCTCCTTCCTTAGCCCATATCACGCTGGGTTTTCTTTTCACCAAAAAACGGCCTTTATTTTTGCCCTACTTTTTCCAGATGTCTCAAACTCCTATGCTAATCTAGAGCCTTCACAATGTTCCCCAAGGGCAGGCCTCATCTTGCATCTGGACTAAAGGATTGACTGGGAACCCATGCTCTGACCATGTGTCTTGGAGTCACCTTCCAAGTTCTCTGAGCTAATTCCTCTCCTTGGCAGCAATGTCTTATCTTTTTTAATCTTGTCACTCTCTGGAACAGGGCACTGGGGTCCTGAAACTTGTTCTCCTTATCATTTTGTTGCCATTTGGAAATGAGTGAGCTCTGCTTTTCTGTCTTATCCAGCTGTTGTCATTGATTATTCCAGACTTCTTCTTTGATCCTGGAATCTGTGACTGGAAAATGTAAGACTACAGAGAATACAAGCCAGTGGTGTTTTCCAAATGTGTGTGCAGACTCTATTTTATCTATGAATTCATGATGATGGTGCCCACAAGGGCCAGAAGGATCTTCATTATCTCCAAACCCTTTTAACAGCTGATAAAACCCAGATTTTAGAAGGCAGGGTTTTTCATGTATAGCCTACGCAGCTCATACTCAAGGGCCCCATGAGATTTCTGGTGGTGTTATCTCTCAGCTATTATATTGAAGGTACATGGTGAATCCTGTCACTTGGACATCAATAGAAAAATGTGCACTTGACTAGCCTCTTAAGTGTAATGTCTAAGATAAGATAATTACAAGCAAACCTTACTGATTCTTGGTTACCTATTAATGGAAGAGAACAAGTAGATGGGCTTATTTTGGAAAAAAGTGAATAATGCATCATCCTGCAGTGCCAATAGCTCACACAAGCAATGGGAAACAGTGGTAGACACTGGGCTTTGGAGATCTTTCCCCCTGGCTTTCAGTTCCAGTTCTGACCCTTTCTGATTGCTTGATTATTGCTCCATTAAACTGGCAATCGTCATACCTATTTCACAATGTTTTTGCTGGAATTAAATGTGATAATACTTATAATTTTAACATATTTATAGATTATGTTATTTATAAAGTATGTATCATAATGTTTGGTACCTCATAGAGGCTAATTTATTCATAAAAGCTTTTTGAGCACCTTCTATATACAGGTGTTAAGTGCTGGGGATAAGAGGAGAGAGAAGTAAAAATTCTTGCCTTCAAGAAGGTTGTGGTCTAATTGAAGAGACAGGTCTATACATAGACATTTGAATGCAATGTGGTAAAGGCAATTACACGGAGAGGCATAAAAAAGTATAGAAACAGAGGAGACACATAAACCCGGAGATGGAGGTGGGATAAGGGAAGGCTCTGGGAATAGATGCCTGAGCTGAGGATGAACCAGAAAACAATAAATAAAGATATGCAATGCATACATTTTCAAGATAATGTGACATTCAATATATGTGAGGTTTCCTTAATTTTTCTTTTCTTTAATTCACATTGAATTGCCAACATTTTTCATATTTTTGGTCATTTATTGGTAATTCCAGGACTCAATTTGTTGGTGTTAGGGAAGGAGGAACCAAATTTATGAACCACTGTGGGTTTATTATTGCAAATTAAAATTCCTCAGGTTCATCTTTAAAAGATTGACCACTAAAAGACTAAGAATAAAAAAATAAGACTAGAAAGACATTAAAAGTGGGAAATACCAGGTGTTATAAAATTAGATGCTGAGAAGTATAAACTGGAGGGAAAATTAAGGCAGTAAATATTACTGGTGTGTCCACATGTTTTAAATCTTGCTTTCCTGAGGTGAAGGCTGCCTAGCAACAGAACCTCCCTGAGGCCCTGTTCTCCACAGCTGGTCAGCCCTTCAGGGTCTGAAGTTGCTGAGATCAGGGGTTATAGCTTAGGAAAGCCTCAGCTTAGAGCAGTTTAGGGGTCAGGATGCTAAGTCTCTGAAAGTCCTGGGACAGCAGGACCAAGGAGACTGAAGGCAGAGCTCTGGGAATTGGTTAATAACATGCAGCTTTGCTGCCAGTTAAGTAGATTTTTGTGGACTGGCCTTGGAGCTTTACCATCCTTTATAACTTTTGCTATTGGGTAAATTTATTTGAACTACCAACAGGGCATTGAGAACACAACTCAACCATAAGATAAACTTAACTACGTCTTTTTCAGGCCATGAAGTGAATCTACGGAAGTCTGGAGTCTGTACCTAAAATGCTCAAGTGCCATTTAATGATTGTTTATTCATTTTTGTACCCTGTTGCTAATACACTTCCTGAGTATAGCGTCTTTAGAATCCTTTCAATGCCTTTTCAATGAACAGTTTGGTTGAATAACAAATCAAGTAGCATGTATGAGATTAAGTATATAGGGCACTTTGCTGAGTAGGTTTATCAAATAAAGCTCTGAATTTCATGATGCTCAGGCTGCAATCTCTTTCCAAGAACAAACCAACACTTGGGCCAGGCCTTCAGGAAATCTAAACATCTGGATTTATAAAAATGGCAGGAACAATCAATCATCCAATTTTTCAACATGATGCCAAAGACCTAGATTATTGGAAAAGTTTCCCACCAGATGTTATACAGTCTGTGGATGTATCTAGAATCGGGACTACAAACACAGACCAAAGAATAAAATGCACCAACAGTTTTGCATTTGAGTCTGCATGCATTTTGCTTTTTTAGTTGGGACAAGGAGAAAGGATGTTCAGATTTTGTGGAGATGATGGAGGTTTTCTCCTGTAAGATAATCATTTCAGAATGAGAAAGGAATATTTAGATAGTTGGGAACACACTAGGTGCTAGGAGAAAGCTACATAAGATTTTGGCTAACTCTGTGGTGTAGACTACTTATCTGGGATTGTGCAAACTGAGAAACACTTAGTCGTTTTGTGTAAAACAAATTGAATTTTTTGTATTATTATAGTTAAAAAAGCTCTTCTTTGAGTTTTAGAATAAACTTGTGTTGCTTTTATAGTAAAGAAGAATAAATTTTAAGTGCTAATAGCTACTATTTATTGAGCACTTACTAAGTGGTTGGCACTAAAGAAATTTTCTGTACTAAACCCAGTAAAGTAGGTACTGTTACTAGCCTTCTTTTGAAGCCTAGAACACTGAGGCTTCGAGAAGTTCTATAATTGACTCAGGACTTCCCCATCCATAAGTGGCAGAGTTGGGTTTGAGGTCAGGCAGTTCATCTCTAGAACCTGCCACCTGCCTTATCCCCTCAGCCAGGCTCTCTCTGTTGTAACATTCCTACTCTGGGGATCTGCAGCAAATCCAAAGTAGGTCAACAGTCTTCAATAAAACAACACTGGTGACAGTAATAGCAATAATAGTAATGACTAATAAATAGTGAGGACTTAATATATTGATTTTATTTTTATCTCTGATTTTCAGAACTCTTGCTCTGTTGATACACGGTACAGATAAGGAGGCCGCAATATGCAGAGATTGAGTAATGACCAATATCACCAGGCTCTTAAGTGATGAGCTAGTACTGACCAGGTGAGTAAAATAAAATGAAACAATTATGCTTTTCATTGTATCAGATCGAAAATCATGGAAGTAATATTTCTCCTTCTATAATTAAATAGAATATTCTTATATTATCAAATGGCAAGATTATTTTATGCAGTTTGAATAAAAGTGAAGGGTCTCATTGGTGAGGAAAAATGGAATGTTTCAATGGGAAAAACACTGAATAAAGAATATATAAAATGGATACGTGAAAAGCAAGAAGGGGGGATAGTCAACTGTGGCAAATATTTCATTCCAATATAATACAGTAAAATTGATTCAAAGGAAATTGATAAGAATAAAATAAATTTAAATTTGAGACGTTAATCTTTAAACACTGTGACTTTCAAAATAATGCCAACTAAATCATTTGCTACTGATGTCAGAAAACTCAGGTATTTGGAGGAAATGTCATTTAAAAATTATGCTTCTACCACATACTGGTTATGAATTATTCAATAAATGTGTGGGGGTGATATTGTTTACAGCACATTTCCTGCCAACTTCTGTTTTTCACTAAATTTTTTTTAAAACTTGAGGCAGCTTCATAAAGTAATTGGTAATAGAAACAGATGGCACTTTTTTGACCCTTTATTTAGCTTCTAGGCATTTGCAATCAGTTATATGCAAGATACGGGGCAGACAATATGCATTAAAATTAGCCCCATCTTTTTTAGCTGCCAAAGAGTAGACTTGGTCGTAAAATTTGAGAGTGAAGAACCTCAATCATCTAGTCTGATTCTCAGATCTTATAGGTGAGAAAATGCTTGAGGTGAAATGACCAGCTCAAGGTCACAGAGGAAGTAAAGGCGACCAGATCTCAGCCACTTGACTTAGTGTCAGAGATTCCTTGCTCCCACTCCCAGTAGCAAGGCTAAGTTTTCCATTTGGGGAGATGGGAATGTTTATATATTACATAAAATTAGGAAAAATTTTAAGCATCCTGAAAATAAACAAGAATAATATAACTCTGGAATACCTTCCCACCCAGTTCTGTTAATAGTTAAAAAACTGCCATATTGGCATCACCTTTAAAAAAAAAAAACATCATGACAGAGTTTAAGTCTTCTTTTATAGATCAGAATTGCTATATTCAATTTACACTGAAATGATAGCATATTAGCTGTGGATTCATTTGTAACTCTTTTTAAGTCAATTACATAAATACTCTCAATATCCTGAAAATAGTAACAACAACAATAATAATATTATTATTATTACTGATAACAGTAACAAGTAGCCATCATTGTTCTGCTTACTGTATGATAAGCACTTATTTGCATGCATTGTATTATTATCTTTGTTTATTTATTTATTTATTTATTTATTTAGAGAGGGAGGGGGGAGGGATAGAGGGAGAGGGAGGGAAAGAATCCAAAGCAGGTTCCACACCCTGCTTGCCCACTCGTGCTCTTTCACTAAATAGATAAATAAAATCTTAAAAAAAAAAAAAAAGAATCAGATGCTTAACTGACTGAGCCACCCAGGCGCCCCATGAATTGTATTATTTTATATAAAATCACATTTTGTTATTGTCCTAGAGTTCAACTCCTTTTCTTCTAGACAAAATTATTTCTCTTTTGTCATTATTCTTTTCAACAGAAATAGGACTGTGTCATTTAGGCTTATTTTTTTCCTGTTGGGCCAAATGGCCTCTGATAGCCTAAACAGTTTCTTGGTATGGAAAGAGCCAGACGCTTTATTTTGGGGGTGGACATGGCCTCCTGTCAGTTCCACAACGAGCAGAACTGGTGCTGGATTTCAGCCCTAATTGTCCCCTTAGCGGGGGCACTCTTGTTTAGGGCCAACCGTTGATTTACTGTGGCTAGAAAGAGAAGACTTTCAAATCTGGGGAGTGAATCAGATCAACACATGGCCAATCTAAAATGAGGAATATTGTGAGAACATTTGAATTTGGTTTTGGATGGGTTTATTGAACTTATGTTTGAATATGGGTTACACCCGATGATGTTCTGAAATTTGACATCAAAGAGAATGAGGAAACCATACTGTGAATGAAGACGGAGCTGAGGAGAGGCTGGGAACCTATCCAAGTTTTTCTCCCAGAAATCAACCTTCCTTGGAACAGATCCTAAATTGAAATGATTGGATTTCAAAGCACATTCCTCCTGAAAATGAGATGGACCGAAAGCTAGAACAATCAGGTGGGAGGAGTGTGATATGAAGTACCACATGAAAGCCTTACCTGCCTCCAACTATTTCTACATCATCTACCTCCGTGATCTGAAATTTCCCCCACAGAGCAAAATAAAGATGGTGACTCTGTCATCCCCACTTACCATGTCCCTGATTTTATGTTTCACCCATGTGTACTTCTCACCTTTCCCCAGAGCAGATAGAGATCTTTCACATTTCAGGTTGTCTGTTCATGCCACTCACTTCCTGGCCTGGAATTCCCTTCCCTTCCTCTACCTGGAAAACTTCTACTATAGTCAAGTTTCAGGAAACACAAGTCAAGAATAAGGTGGTTAAAAATAAGTGCAAATCTGGAGAGACAAACAAAACTACATATTTAGACTATTCAAATTTGGATAGGATCTCAAAAGTCTAAACTCAAGAAAAGTGTCTGGTATATAGTGTGTTCTCAGGAAATATTAGTGGAATGAATGAAGCAGATAATGCTGTGTATGTGTAAGAGTTTTGATAATTTTTTTGTTGGATTTTAAGGTCTTCTTCTGCAATCTTTTTACTGCAGTTAGGTCCTTTTATATAGCTCCATCCAGAAGCTTTTGAGATGCTGTGTGCAGTGCCTTACCTAAGTGAGACACAGTGATTTGTGGAATCACAGGTTATATATGTCACCAGGGGACTGGTGTGCCTGGGATGAGCCCCAGGCACTCATATACCTGACGTGTATTTCTTTCCTCCTGTTGTGCTCATTTACTTGAGGCTCTTGTCCTCAGTCTTCTCTCTTGCTCTGGCATTCTAGCTCCTGGCTGGAATTTGGAGCCTGCCCTGAGCCCTGGTACACTTAGTTAGAGCCTGGGCCGACTTGGTTGTGTCTTGCTCGTGGCCAGGGGTATGGATCATGTCCTCTTCTATATAAGTTTCTGCTTCCACAGACTAGCACTGGGAATTGAGATGCTCCAGCCCTCTCTGACATGGAACATTCCTGTCCTCCACCATAGTTCAGTAGTCAAGGGCACAGGCCCTGGAATCAAATGGACCTGGGTGAGATTCTAGCTCCTTTATATTTAAATTTAGTCAAGGTTTTCAACATCTCATGTGTAAATTGGAGCTAAGAGTAAATCTTCATATTGTGAGAATTAAATAATAATATAGAAAACACTCAATACTGTGCACATAGAAATGATTAATATCTCTTTGACTTCTAAGGTTAAGACCACTGGTCCAATACCAGCTGAACACTGGCTACTGGGATGGATACTGGCCTACCTGGATTCTGGTTATTGACCTGTAGAGGTCAGACCTACTGTGAAGTAAGCAATTCTCCTTGTAGTCTCTCTTCTTTTTGTTTCTCTGTTTTCTAGCCAGATCCTAACAAGGAAGGAATGGGAGGAGCACAGAAGCATCTCTCCATCTCATAATTTGCCTTGGCCTTGCTAAGACAAAAAAGATTGATTATTTTAGAACACAGTAATTAAGTAGGCAGAATACAAACTGCCAATAATATCAACAAAGCAATTCATTAAGCAGAGTTGGTGCCCTTGGTTAATAAACCAGCTTTAAACAAAAGTTTGCCATGGGCAAGCCAAAATTTTGCATAATTCATCTAAAGATGAGGGAGAGTTGACTTTATGTGTTTCTAGATACTACTCATAAATGAGCATGGAATAAATACTCTTAGAAATGAATCAGGATATTTCTCTAGAAGCATTTACCCTTAAAATGGTACTTGAATTGTGAAGAAATTGCACTTGTGCTCAACATATTTCATTGTCTCGTTTCAGTGATGTGGTAAAACAACCACACATTCCGGAGTCAGAAAGACATGGTTTTGAATTGCACTCTGATAGAAACTTAATATCACTGAACCTTAGTTTTCTCCTAGGTGAAATAGCTTTAGTTTGATCTATTTTTTCAAGATGGCTGTACAGATTAAATATGATAATGTGTTCTAAGTGATTTGTGTCATGGCAGGTCCAATTTCTACTCTTATCTTTGCCTTCCAAACTTATATGGAAGGCACACTTACATTAAATAAACTTAGGGAAATCACACATCTCCTCATCTGAAAGCTATTCTGCGTTTATCCCCACAAGAAAAATCAATGTGCTCTAATATTCTAATATTCTAACATAGGGCTTGCTGACACTCTGATCCATTCTACTTTGGGGCAGTGCAATTCAAGTTTGGGGTGGGGAGGAGGATAAAGGAAGTAAAGTGATTGAACTCATTGACTTGGAGGAACAGGGAAAGGAGGGTTACTGAGCATGTGCTACTATGAGTGAAGTTGTTACCACAGACTATCCATTCCACAAATAATCATTGGGTGCCTAGTATAAGTAACGCACTGTTCTCAGTGTTGAGGATACAGCAGTAAACACAACAGGTCAAGTCCCTGGTCTCAAGCTGCTTAAGTGCTAGTGAGGGATACAGAAAATAGGTAACTCAGTAAAATGTACAGTGCTATTGACAGTGGTCATGATGTTAAGAAAAATAAAGTGAGATAAGAGTGATGAGGAGTGCTGGGGTGGGTGTGGGATTTCTATCTTATATAGGGTGGGCCAGAGAAGGACTCTGATAAGATGACATTTGGGCAGGAGTCTGAAGGGAGTGAAAGTGAGTTTGGAGATATTAAGCCTAAGAGCATTCCATGCAGAGAAATAAGTTGCAAAGTCTCTCGAAGGGGGGAATATGGACTTGTTAGAGAATATCAAGAAGATTGGTGTGACTGGAGCAAGAATGAGCCCTTACAGGGGAGATCAGAGAAATGCGGCATGAGTGGGTTGTTGTTCCCAGCAGAGCAGTTTGTAAATGTGTGGGATATTTTCAGTTGTCGGAATGACTAGGATGTGGTACTGTTATAGAATGGATGGAGTTCGGAGATGTTGGGTGTACTGAAATAGGTGGGATGGTCCTACACATGGAAGAATTGTCCTACATCTTGCCCAACTTTCAAATATCTGAATGGGTATATCTACATTATAGGGCTGCCACATACAGTTGTGCAGATTGTGGACTGTGGGATTTTTGGAAGCACCACTGACATAGATCTGCTGGGCACGGTGGCCCCATAGGACAATGTCGTGCACAATATGTACAGCTGTAAGGGGCCTGCTTACACACAGGTAAAAAACTGTTTGTAATTTCCTGAGTCTGCACCCTAACTCCATTTTACATATATACAAAAAGCTTATATTTTGCAGCATTATATAATTCCTGAATATCTTAGGAATGCAACTACTATGTAAGTACAAGAAACTTTACCAAGAGTTGTTCACTATTGTATCAGTCAGGTTTCAGTAAGAAGAGTGAAATCATATGGTAATTCAAACAGACCAAATTTAATATGAAGTATTATTAACTATAACATGGAAATAGAATGAGGGATTTGTTGGTAAGAACAGGATTCTAAGAAATGTATGAATGGTGGATATAATGATAAGCACTATCTTTGGTTAAGAGAGAACATACAAGGAAGAACCACCCATTCTGGGGGGAGGGTGGATGCTAAGAGTCAGTATTTGTTGAACAACACAATCATGGCTCATTGGGTGGTAAAGAAGTTGCTGTGGTTTTGCACTGGCAGAACTTGCTGGCAATCCTCACTTTGGAACTTGCCAGAAAATCAGGTGCTGGGGAAAGCCTTTCAATGTAAATGTCTCTTTGAGGCATTCTGCTATGAAACCAAATAAGAAGTATGTCTGAGGAACTGTTGTCTGCTGGATGCTGCTGATTGCTGTCCATTGCAGGAGCTAGCTGAAGCCCTGTGGGAGGAAATGGCTTATAGGATCTATCATAGCAGCTGCCAGAATCCTTTTGTCTAAGAAGGGAGAATAAATAACCCAATCTTTTCTCCTCCCACCCTCTTATCTTCTGCAACTGTCTTCTGTTGACCAAACCCAACTGGAAACCAGCAGGCTAGTAAGTTTGGGTCATTTTGACCCTAGGGGTCAGCTGACTGAGACAAAGACCAGAGCAGAAAAAGACCTGTAATGGATTTGAATGGGAAGCAAATGGACAATATAGAACTGGGTCAATTAATTCTAAAAAAAAAAAAAAAAAAAAATGACAATTGCCTCAAAGTCCTCTGTTTGATTCGTTATTGCATATGAGATAACTCAACAATGAAGCTGACTTATTCTCGAAGACATTTTTGAAAGGTAGTTTCTCTGACTCCATGAAGTCATAAAGAGGATACAGTGCGCTGACAGGTCAAGAGAAATTCTGCTATGCTTCTTTCCTGAGCTTTCTCACACTTTCTGGCTCCCAGGGGCTGTGCTCTCCTCTCCCCTCATTACCTTAGAACTTGCACTGTGATAATTTTAATTGGGACCTTTAATATCAGGGTCTATCCAGGTTTTAATCATCTTCCATCTATGTCATCAAAATATTATATTATTCTCACATGGAGATAAACTAATTTGAAGAAGAAATTCCTGCCAAGCCACTCATGTGTTTTAGCCATTGTTTCTAAGGGAAACAATTTTTCTTTCTTAAATCTCACAAACATCTTTAAGTGTTTCAAGGCTCATCATTTAAAAGTGGGATTAGAACTATTCTATATTCTTAGCCATCTCCAGGGATGGAAAAGGACCAATGAGTAGTAACCATGTGCTTATACTGATCTGAAGCTTTCCAGTTGTGCAAAGATAGAAAAGGCTATCTTGAGAGACAGTGAGGTCCCCCTCATCAGAAGTGTTTGGCTATTAATGTTGGAGGGAAGTTGTAGAGCAGATTTAAGTTTTGGGTGTGTGGTTGACCCTATATCTTTTTCAGATTCCTGCCAATACTGAAACTGTGTAATGCTCTGCAGGTTAAGGTCCTGACAATCATGACAGCACCTTGCCCAGCTGTGGTTTCTGCCCCTGGGTTCAAATGAAATGAAAGCTGAAGTTGTAGCTCAGAGAGAGAAGTTGGGATGTGGAGAGGGAAAAGTTGGATGGAGAAAGAAAAGCAAGACGGAATTCATGTTTTATTGTGCATGTGGGGTGGTGTTTGCTTATCGCAAACATCATCGAGGGGCTAGGACCAGGTCCTTTTGCTAGAGATCCCCTTGGAGCTGGGGCCGCCTGCCCTCCTGGGTCAATGGGATTGAGTGCTGGCAGTGGAATTCCTACTCATCATGTACCAACAAGGCAGTTTTGCAGCAGTGCGTCTTGTCATTCCCCCTGCCCATTCCAAATATGGTCATCTTCCATCATATTTTGTGGGACATGGTATTAGCTTCCTATTGCTACTAGAACAAGTCACCACAACCTTAGTGGCTTGAAATAAACAATTTTATTCTCTTACCCTTCTGGAGTTCAGAAGTCTGAAATAACTGTACTAAAATCAAGGTGTAGGCAAGGCTGTGTTCTTCCTGGACGCTCTGGTAGAGACTATTTTCTTACCTTTTCCAGCTCCTAGAGGCTGCCTGCATTCCTTGGCTGGTAGCCCCTTCCTCCATCTTCAAAGCCAAATCTCTCTCTTTCTCTGACTCACACTCCTGTCTCCCTCTTATAAGGGTCCTTGTGATAAAACATTGGGCCTATCTGGAAAAACCATGATAGTTTCCCCATCCCAAGATCCTTACCTTAATCATCTCTGCAAAGTTCATTTTGCCACATAAGGTAACATATTCATAGAGTATAATCTTGAGAGACAGTGAGGTCCCCCTTCACCAGAAGTGTTTGGCCAGTAAGACATGGACATCTTTGGGGGACAGAGACCATTAATCTGCCTACCACAGAAATTGACACCTAAAATTTATACCCAGGTCAAGGAGAGGACTGAGTGGGGGCTGGACATGTGAATGTTGAACTATTGTCACATATCCACCAAACAGCAAACTGTTCAGACACACTTTCATTTCAGACGACCCCCTACCCACAGCCATGACACATCCTAGTGAAGTGGACATTTTGGTAGTCATGAATGCTGCTCATGAAATATTTTTAGTCCTCCTATTGGGCACATGGGAGGGTTATTTCTCCCTGCCCCCTTAGAGTTAGATGTGACCACATGATTTGCGATGACCAATGAAATAATAACAGAAGTGACAAGTGTCACTTGCAGGATGAATTTTAAAGGCTGGTATATGATTGACCACATCCTCATTTTTCTGCCAGAGCAAACATGACTGCACACAGATAAACTCTCCCTTCATCTGGGTTCCTGACAGAGAATTAACAGAGTAGAGCTCCCCAGCCGACCCCTAATGGACACACAGCCTGAGTGAGAAATGAATTTTTGAACAACTCAGATTTTGGGATAATTTTTACTGTAGCATACCCTAGGCTGACCTGACTGATACAGGCATCCTTCATAACAAACCAAGTTAGGGTTTACTCCCTGTCCTGATTCTTCTACCCAGGGCACCATTCCCTGAGGACCCCCCCATTCATCAAGGAAATCTGCTGGATCCTAAGACAGAGAGTCTGGCCACTTAAATCCCAGTTTGGAGAATATGGTTTATCTGTGGTTCCATTCACCTTTCCAAACTCTCTCATTTTAACCCGGGCCATTTTCTTTAGGATAGAGCATATACTACTCTTCTGCCTTGTGCACCTGAGCTTTAGGTGAGGGGGGCTTTGCCTCCAACCCTCACCCTGGAGAACCATCCCTGCAGAGACTAGTTTGCATGATCTCCCTGCCAGTGAATGGGCACCAGCTAGTGCCGATCTCTGAGCTCGAACACTCTCTTCAGTGGTGTCAGAGTTGATTAGTTCTCACAACAGGATGAGATTGAATTTCCCAATTTTTTAGGTTAGCCTGACATGAAGTCAAAAGTTCAAACATGTACTAAAGCTTATACTCAAAACTATTAGCTTTTAGATGCACTCTTTCTAAGGAAAATAACTCAGGAGGCCCGTGAAAGGGGATTGGGGAGACCAATACCTTCTGAGAACATCTAGGTCATGATGTTCATGTTATAAATCATACGGGGCAGCCGTGATTCTTACAAACTAATGGCTAAGAAATTGCCCTCCTTTTCAGTGACTTTCCAGTGTCTTCCTACAGGCAAGCACCCAGGGACAATCATAAGCAGGTGTGAATCACAGAGCACAATTGTGTGTTCCTTGTTTATTGTAGGGCTTTCATGCAAGGAGAGGAGGACAAGCAAGTAGGGACAGAAAGGGCAGCTCTCACGTCCTTGAGCCGCTACCAACAAATTGGATATAATTACAATTAGAACACTTGAGAAATTGAACCAGAAAAGTTCATCCTCTGATATTGAATTTTAAGGTGATTTCCAGTCATGTAACAGGGTAAAAGGAGGTCAATTTGAAAACGTTGGTGTGAGGTTTTCTAGAGCAACTTATTTAACTGGGAGATTGCCTGAGAACCTTTTAAGAAATACCAGGATGTCTTGAAGAATTGTTTCATTTTCCTCAATATTTGTCTTCTGTGAAATTTATTCTGCTGAACCTTCAAAACAGAAATAAAAAGAACGGGAAATATATTTTTTCTTCATTTTCAGTCAATGACTGTGACATAAAAAATTCAGATTTAATAAATTGCCACCCCCCCAAATACACTGACTCGTATTTTATCTTGCAATTTGTGTGGACTCCAATAAGCTGCTTCTCTCCCTGAATTTTGTATGTGTTGATCCAGAATAATTTTTTGACTATTGTTAGATTGAAGGCATATGAAACATTTCCATTTAAAACACGAGAGAAAAAAAAGACGTGAAGCTGCAGCAGGATCGATAACAGAAAACCCTCTTCCTGACAGCACAAGTATGGTGGTGTATTTTGTTTTAATTTAAAATAAAAAATTGAAAATGATTTAATTCCAGTTTATATGTCTTGTCTTTATCATGTGGTGTGTAACAGAACAAATAAAGATGAGATACTTTATTCTTTATTAAATGACTGGCTAAATTAAACTCTCTGTATTTGTAAGTAACGCATTTGTGTGTGTGTGTGTGTGTGTTTACAGAATTCAGTGAGTTGGGTACTGTGTGACCACGATGACATCATCTCTCCCTCTCCCCACCCCCAAATTACTCAACAAGATGGATTTCCTATAGATAACAGCTTCAGTTGTAATGCAAAGAAATTATTTATTGGACAAACTACAGCATGTTAGAACTGCTAAATGAATAACAAGAATTCATAAAGAGCCCTAACAGACTCGAAATCAGGAATTGTGGGTTCAAGTCCCAGCTCTGACATTAACTGCTGCTAACCTTTTACAAGTCACTGAGACCTTAGAGCCTTAGTTTCTTATCTAGGAAGTGGATGTGATAATATTTCTCAAATCTACTCTGTCCTGCCTGATTTTTCTGGGCTTGCTCTTCCATTTACACAGAATAGCCTTACTGCCCTCCCGCCTACTTCTGCCCAGCAAACTCACTTGCAGCATCAAGACCCTAGCGAAGCAGCTTCTTCTCCTCTCCAGCCTCCCAAGTAAACTTGAGTGTGCCTTCCTTAGAGACACTAAGGGACTTTGCATCGTCTTTGACATGGGAGGTTTCCAGACATCCTGGGACTCTCTTTGTATGGGAGTCTCCTTGACTAACTCTCATGCTCCGGGGGTTGTGTGCCTACTCCTTTCTCTCTGCAATGCCCAGCAAGGCAAGGTGCACTTGATAAATGTGTGTGGGTTGCACTGGTCTGCACACCCTGCCTGTCCTAGGGCTGCTGTTGGTTGTTTTGAAAATCACAAGAAGAGAGAGAGAGTTAGATATTTACAGAAATAATAGTGATGCTTTGAAAATATCTTTGTTGCTTCTGGATTTCTTTCTGCTTGCACAGCTGTATGGATGGGTCATGACAAATCTCATCATCTCCAAGTTTCAGATATAAGAATCTGGTACAGTCATGTAGCTTTTTCTTTCAGGTTAAATAAGCTCCAATTCCTGTAGTCATGATTTATAGGCCCCATTTTCCAACTCTTTAATCATTTTCATTGCTTTTCTCTGGAACTACTCCAAGTTCTCCAAACACTCATGTTTCAGGCTCCAAACTGGACATAGTATTGAGATACTGAGTAAAAGCATGATCCGTGTGCTCCTATATTTAATATTCTTGTTTATACATAATTTTTTTTTCTCTAATCAGTCTACTAATATTAACTAGGCACTTATGTTATACCTGGCACTGTGCTTCAAAGTTTTTGGCAATTTCAAACAATGTGATTCCTCTCTGTGAGCCAGGCTTTCCTTGGTGGTACTACATGAAAAACATTACATTAATAAGCATCTGTATGGTAGTAATTTATAGAAAAGTGAAGTGGCTTTCCATGTCAATAAACATGCTCTCTCTTATCTGGTTTGTTTACCTGAAATTAATTTAATAGCTTATCTGCTCCATGAATATAACAAGTTCACTTCTCATCCCACATTACACTATAAATTAAAGAAGGAGAAAATGATCTAATGATTTTTTTTTGCATTATATACTTTCAATATGTTCAAATTTTATTCTAACTTGTAGATTTTATTCTAGTTTAGCTGACCATTAAGGTTTTCTCTCTACTGTCATTAGAGAGATCTCAGTTAATACTAAAATATTAAACATTCAACTACTTAAACACAGTAATATTATATCACTACTGTATACTGCTTTATATTTGAAGGCATTTTTCATGGTTCTTATTTGATCCTAATAAAAACCTTATTAATAAAGGTAGAAATTATCACCATCATTGTCCATTTGGTTACTCTGAGGCACATCAGAGTCAAGGTTCAGCCAAGATCATACAAATTAATGGAGAGGTAAGTGTTCTGACTTACATAGGGTTTCCATCAGAGTTTCTCAAAGCTTGAGAAAAAATTGGACCATTACTATTACATAAGATCCCTATAGAAAAAATCTTCTAGGAAAGCCAAGATAAAGTTATAAAAGTTGTAGTATGTAACAAATGCTATTTTAATGAAAAATATTTGTAATGTATATATAACACTATGTCATGTGATATAATTACCCTATCAACAATATAATTAACGTGTTAACAACAATATTTAGTCATAGACTATTGTAAGGATTGTGGTCTGGTAAACAGCACAAAATTAAAGATTATTTAATGTTGGTATTAGTCAGGAATATCTACCAATCACACTATCATCTATGATTTATGGTAAGAAATTGGTTCATGTGATTATGGAGGCTGAGAAATCCCAAGACCTGCAGTTGGCAAGATGGAGACCCAGGAGAGCCAATGCTATAATTCCAGTCCAAGTCCAAGGCCTCAGAATCTGGAGAGCTGATGATGGTCCAAAAGCCAGCAGACTCGAGACCTAAGAAGAGCCAGTGTTTCAGTCAGAGTCCAAAGGCTAGAAAAGACCAACATCCCAGCTCAAGGGGTCAGGCAGGAGGACTTCCCTCTAATTCAGCCTTTTTTTTGTTCTATTCAGATCTTCAGTTGGTTGGATGAGGCTCACTCACATTAGGGAGAACAATCTGTTTTACTCAGTCTACCCATTTAAACATTCATCTCACCCAGAAACACCTTCACAGACATACCCACAATAATGTTTGGCCAAATGTCTGGGAACCTCATGGTCCAGTGAAGTTGACATATAAAATTAACCATCACAGGATACATGATGAACCTTTTAAAATCTTAACAGTATACCTGTGTACCTCTGTGACTGTGTTATAAACTCACTTAGAAGTCTTGTCAAAATTCGAATTTTGAGGCTCTATAAGCACATTAATCATGGGCCAATGTCCTTTCTAATCTTGCATTCTGAGAGGCCCTGCTTTTCACTATACTCTCTGGTGCCAACTGATTCATTTCTCAAGATAGAGATGTAAGGAAGCTACCAGAAGGCTGAAAGAAACCAAGCATTATTGGTAACTTATATTTGCTGATGTCACTGTGGAATCAATTTTCTTTGAATTGTTTAACTCCTTTCATGCACTGCATCAAGCATGGCTAAATATGTAAGAAATAAAAACTAAAGCCTATTTTTGTAGTCCACTTGCGAAAGATTGAGCCAAACATACATGCCTTTCTCTGGTCTTCTGCAAAATTACTGCAAATTTTGTTCATTTCTGTGAGCAAGTATTTTTAAGTTTTATGAAAAATATGCTTAGGTTGTTTAAAAATTTTTAATAATTTTATTTTAGAACCCCGGGGTTTTAAAAAACAGCTTTATGGTGATATAATTCCCATACCATACAATTCCACAAAGTGTACAATTTTCCTGGTGGGGGAAATCATGGGCGGAGGAGTCTTTCTTGGCACTGAACTGTGTTGCCTTGGGGAGGGCTGACCCAGGCAAAGTGAAACTTTTATTTTATACTCTTCAATGTGTCTATTTTTGCTCTTTTGCTCAAAAGAGCTACTGTCATCTCTCCATTGGACTCCCAGGCTTCCACGGGGGTATTCCTGTCCATGGATGGTTATCAGGATTGACATGTCTATGGAGGTATGAGGGCTGGAATGTCTTTTCTGCCATCTTGCTGACATCCTGTATCTGTATTTCCCCGCAGCAAATTTGATGTGCCTCTCCCCTCCAACCTGGCTGAGCAAATTGTTGGCCTAATCAAAAGACGATTAGTTCTTTCCGTATTCATCTGGGCTCAGGGTGGGAAATGTGCGGCCTTTTCTTTGAACACTTTTTATGAGAAATGTGGCTGTAGTGAGATCAGGATTCTCAGGGGAATCTAGAGAATAAAGGGGTGCCTCCCTTTGTGATGATACAAAGCTTAGATTTTTCTGGACTTGAAAGGAATGGTGTAAACTTGCAGAGATGTCCAGGAGAACTTTCTATGATGACAGCAATTGTCTATACATGCAGATATGGTACTGTGAGCCACTAGCCACATGTGGTATTGAGCTCTTGAAATATAGCTAAAATGAGTGCGGAACTGAATTTTCCACTTGAATTATGTTTGACTTAAAATTAAATAGCTACATGTGTGTAGTGGCTACTGTATTGGACAGTGCTGATCTAGAGAATCTTTTTCTTTGTGTGTATGTTGTAAGGTGGGTGGGAGCAGTTGAATTGAGTAAATCTAGATAAAATTTTCTCTTAGGCAACTTAGCCCCAGTGGATTATAAAAAGTTCTGGTGGTTGATCTAAAAAAAAGAAGAGTGTTTTGAGAAATGTTCAAAAGAATTTCAAAAGTACAGATCCTTATAAATCTGTAATCTAATTTATGCATCTTAATTTAATCATAAATCCTCAAAATAAGTGAGGATAGAATTAAATTTATTCAATTTAAATCATCTTGAGTATCAGGTGTGTTACATCTGAGAAAAGTGTGGATATTTTGTCATCTTTTTTAATAGAGGAAATAGTCTTTAATACCATTTTCCTCCTTTTGCCTTAAGGAAACTATGTATATAAAGCTTATTTTAAAAATCAGTAATCTTTCAATACATTTCAGATAAAGTTTTCAGGGATTTTGGAAAAAGATCCTTTTGAACAGGCTTTTAGGGAGAATGACCATGGTGAATTGATTTTTTCCAATTTATAAATCCCCATGAGCATTTAAGGAGAAGCACTCTGTGAGAAATGCCTCCTTCTGCAGACATTCTTTAGTCATTGGCCAATGTGAAGAGTTAAATGTCTACCTGGCTTTGGCAGCACAAGGCTGCAGTCTTGCCTGAATTCTGTTGTTCTTTGATTTCATCAAAAGGCATATTTGCATATGGACTGATAAGGCACCTTGGCACTGGGATCTTGGATTTCATACAGTCACAGATTTGGCACAGGATTGATGAAAACTCAATTATGATTTATGTCTATGCAACAGAGTTTCCTATTGATTACCTGCCAGAACCATGATAAAGCAATTTTAGGCCTGAAGCCAATTCTTCCCGACCATAATCTTTCCTTAGGTTTTGTATTCTATGTCCTTGCTGCAGTTTTCTGAACATTTGTGAGCAATAATCGTTCACAAAAATGATCCTTGGATATGCAAATTTGTCTGCAATAAAGGATCCTCTTCTTAGCACATAGGTTTACTTTGTATTTACCTTCTAACGATTTGGTATTTATCCAGCACCTGCTTATGTGCATTATATTGTTCTAAGTTTTATAGGACGTAGAAGAAATGTATAACTTGGCTCCTGTTTTCCTCAAAACTTGCCTATAGTAATCTGGAAGAGGTAAGTTGTCTAGAGATGAAAACACGAGTCCAAGACGCAATTGCTTTCTAATATTGATGTTGGTGAAATTAAGCAACCTGAGACAATGACTAGAGTGAGCCAAAACTAGACTGTGAGGTTTCTTGGTTATGACCATAAAGGAGGGGCATTAAAAAGTAAAAGGAATCACAAGTAGGTAGAAGGGATATGGGATGAGGGTAATTAAGAGGGTTCTTGTAGAAAATCTAGCTTCCTTGATAATCAGTGTCCTGCTGAGATGGTGAGCATTTTACTCCTCATGCTTACAAATAATATCTTTATTTGAAATATCTAACTTTAAAATAGTTTAAAATATCCAACATTAACATAGTGGGTTGGGCCCTGATCTAAGTGCTTTACACGTATTAACTCATTTAAATCTCAAAACATCCCTGTGAGGAAGTTCTATTATTATCTCCATTTTACAGAGCAGTTAACTGCAGATCAGAAACAAGAAGAGACTTGTTTAAGGTCCCGTAGCTAATGGGCGGTGGTGCTGGCATTTGAACGCAGGTAGTGTGGCTCCATATTCTGAGCAATCAATCACCACCTCATACGGCCTCTCATCTGAGGAGAAGAACAGAGGGGCATATGCTATGGTTTATGTCTTGGCTCCTCAAGGAGGAACAGAGTTGTCCGTTTCTCATGTTGGGTACAAAAAGGTCACTGTTCCTTAATTTCAGGATGACCCAGGGTTGGATGGGCAAGCTGCCCTCCCACTGCTTAAAACAGCCAGTTCTGAAGAGTCTTTCTCAATTCTGCAGAATAAGTTCAGTTAGTGTGGTGTTATGGGTTGAATTGTATCCCCCCAGAAAGATATTTTGAAGTCATAACCTTTAGTACCTCAGAATATGACCTTATTTGTAAATAGGGTCTTTACGGAGTAATGAAGTTATTTTGTTATGGCAGCCCTAGGAAACTAATACAGGTTGAAAGTGGTTTTCAAGCGTGTAAGGTGGCCTCCCATTAGTTGAAGACTATTTAAACTCTCAAGAGGGGATCTAATTTCCACATATCAGAGAATGGAACAACTTAAAACCTCCACAGAGAGGTAATGAGGTATCACAGGAAACAAACCTCAATTAAAGCTTATTTCATGTTTATCAGTACCTCAAAAACACTCACCTAAAACCACAATTTGTGTCAGAATCTGAGTTAGGCTACTGTTATTGTAGTTAGATTCTAGGGAAGTTTTTTTGTTTTTTTCTCCTTCCAAAGCTTTTAAAGGACCCCCTCTCACCAACTTTCCTACCACTATTTATGGTACAGGGACAATCCCACTTGATTGGATAAATAGTATAATTTATTCCATATTCTAAAAAGACATTACTCCCTATCCAAAATGGTAGCCTTCTTTTATTGGACAATAGCCCTCAACTATATGCCAGGTATTTGATTGTCAAATTACAAGCTTAGTTTTCATAGGTCAATGTTTTATATGAGGAACATAAAGCACCAAGAACAGCTCATTTCTTTATAGAACACTGCCATCTTCTTTCTTCTCTCCTAGGGAAATACATTAGAGATATCAAATTATTGCTGCATTTATTTCTTGATCTTTATTCTTATGTACAAGATTTGGCTGGTTAAAGAGCATGAGCTCAATCTAGACAGAGACCCAGGTACAGATACTTTTGCAAACCTGGCCCTATTATGGTTCTGCTTGGATCAGAGCCAATAGGAACAGTCAACACAGAAGACCATAGCCTTTGGATTGTGTTTAGGTTTCCTTTCTTTGAAACTTGGCTCTTAATGATCTGGTTGAGCTCACTTCAACCCCTCCCACTCCTGGCTATAGAGAAAAGTAGCACAAACATTCTTTCTTATATGAGTGTTAAGACTCTATTATTTCAAGCAAGGAGTGGCCTGAATAGACCTTTGACCCCACTGGCCAATTACTGCCCAAAAGAAAGGCCACTGATAAGGCTTTTAGCCTTTTTCTTATTTATTTTTCTTTTTCCAAACAAGTTATGTCTTTGCTAGATATTCTCATCTTTTAGCTGGTTTATAGAAACAATCCCACACAACTTGTTGCTATTTCCCCAACGCGTATTTCATAATGGTTTCTCTTGGAACACACAACAGAAAGTATTCTTCTCAAAGCTAAAGATGTTTTCAGGACTATATTGATATTTTACTTTGCTGAAGGTGGGTGTCTGGTTATCTTTGGCTAATTCAGGCTAATTCTAAATGGAGTAGAATTTTGAGGCCGTACGGTTTTTATCTGGGTTTGTAGTGGGTTCAAAATAATTTTCTCCAAGTCATCCTGGACTTTCTTGACAGAACTCCCTATGCTCACCTTATAGAAGGATGGCCTGGATGTCCATGGGACATGTGCCTGCATGGGGTCCCCAGCTTCTGCAAAAGGATATGGACCCTAGCTCCAGCTTTGGGGTCTGCTTGGGCACTGGAAGATGAATTCAATGATCCAGGGAATAGCCACTCTCAATACATTTGCCATCACCATGCAATATCAATCAAAAGCTAGGTGGAACAATATTTAGAGAAGATTGCTAAAATTCTTCCAATGCCAGATAATCTGAATTAAATCCCCAGATCCAAGCTGATCAGCAGAGGCTGGAACACTGTTTTTGTTGTGCCAATCATCCCTGTCTTCTCTTTCCCCCTTTCCAGAAGAACACCTTTTCTCTGTATCATGTCTGTGTATGTGCCATTAGCCTATACCGAGTTATTTTAATGAGCAGCCCCATGGATCTTGTTGTATGAATTGTAAAGAAGCTGTGATGATTGTTCATTATATCACCTACTTATGAGGATCCCAGGCAAAGTTCCTGTCTGGTCTGAGTACCAAGAACAACTAGACTTCCCCAGGAAATTTGGATTGTTAGTATCTTATGGACCCTATGAATTGTATAACTGATAAGGTTTCTCTTTTCATGGTGGCTGCCAGAAAATTTAGGACCAGATTTATGGCCCACCTATTGCACACGTGTGGGTTATTACAATATGCATTTTTAGACTCGTTCCTGGCTCTGCTTCATCTCTACTCTTGTTTTACTTTCTTCTCTTGCCCCACTTTTAACAGATGCCATTGGGTCATCTGTGATGTGTCTTGTTATAGGCTCTTTCAAATCTTTTCAGGAATAGAGCAAAATACAAAAATAAACACATATACATAAATGAAATAATCTCAGATAGAGTTTTGAAGGAAGCATTGCAGACTGGTTGGTGAAGAGAAAATGGGGGTTTCCAGATGCAGGGAGCAACATGAACAAACATAAAATCTTCCTTATTACAGTTAAAGTGATATAGCAAAGCTGTTCAAATGAGATCTCTAAAATAGAACGTGGAAAAAGATGCATGATATAAAATGAAATTGCTTTTAAAATCTCTCAGCCTGAAATATTTTATTTCAAGAATAAATTTGTGAAAATATTTTAGTTACTCTACATTGGAATGAAACTTAGAAGTTCTCTGAAAAAATAAAGGGAATCAAGATAAGAAAATCATATTAGTATTTTTAGATTAATACATCTTCGTGTGTTATTTAAATACTTCAGAAAGAGTTAAGTGAAGACATTCTTTCAATTTTATTCATGCCTTCCAAAGGTCATGCCTACATCTATGTGAAAAAGCAAACATGGGAAAACACTGAACATTTTATAGTGAGATTAGGTCTAAATTAGAAATTCAGATGAATAATGATGGAAATAATTCAAAGATAAGAAACATTATGTCTACTTTATTTACCTGGGGATCTTTTAATCTCAAAGCTCCATTTTCATTGATTAGTTCCATGACATTAAGGGCTTATCTAGTTTATTATTGCTATATCCCAAGTATACAGCCCATTGCCCAGAATATAGTGGATAATCAGTATGCATTTGTTGAATAAGTGAATGAGTGAATGAATGAATGAAATGAAAGCTAAATTTAGACTATATTTGTAGAATCAGGATGAAATGGATTCAACCTTGGAGGCGCAAGGATAGCAACTTTAATTTTTGCCCCATTTGGAGAATCCAGGCTAAGGTAAAATTCCTTTTAGAGCTAATATCCCAGATAGCTATTTTTTTTTCTAATAGCTTCTTTCTTAAAAATCTATCAATTTTTTTTATTATTATGTTATGTTAATCATCATACATCACATCATTAGTTTTTGATGTAGTGTTCCATGATTCATTGTTTGCATATAACACCCAGTGCTCCATGCAGAACGTGCCCTCTTTAATACCCATCACCGGGCTAACCCACTACCCCCACACTCTTCCCCTCTAGAACCCTCAGTTTGATAGCTATTTAATGTTACCATTTCTATGATTATTTGAAGACTTCTTTCCTTCCACAGTGTGGAGCCTAACCTAAGATGATCATTTTGTGCAATAAGTATCCTGTTGCTGTTAGAATAATGAATGCTAACGATGTAAGGAACTTTAAGACTGTTAGCTCCTCCCCATGGAGGGGAGAGGCTAATGACTGGGAGGTGATACTTGTGGCCCAAATTACTTGGCTCCATTTTCATGGAGGCTGCATGGCACAGCAGTTACACACACTCTCTCTGGAGACAGGCTAGTGGCCACTAGGGTCTGTTTCATCTGTAAGATGAGAATAATAGTTCCTACCTCATAGGATTGTTTGGAAAATATGATGAAATAATGAATGTGAAGTATTTGGAAGAGTGCTTGGTATTACTGAAATCAAGGCTTCCAAAGTATGGCCAAGTTGTATCATTAGAAAGCAAAGTGTAATTAGCTTAAGAGTTCAAAGTCAGTTTTCCATATGAAATTTTCCCTGATGCCCAAGTAGAATGGATTGCTTCCTTTTCTAAAGTACCTTACATGCATGTCACCCCCCACCTCTCAAATAGTGACCCTGTAAAGGTAGGGTCTGCCTACCTGGTAGGCAATTTAAAATTGTCTGTTAATTTTACTTGAATAATTATCAATATTATCCCTCAATGAAATTAATGCAGTGGTCTGAGACCAAGGCATTGTACACACAGATGACTTTAATGATTAGCTCAATTATTCAAACTATGAATCTTTTGCCCTTACTAAACTGTTTCAGAGAGGAATAATTTAGTCACACTGGTTATTTGTCTAGATAAGGGTTTTTCAAACTTGGCACTATTGATGTTTTAGTCTGGATAATTTTTTGTTCTGTGGGGCTGTCCTGTGCAATGTAGGAGGGCTAGCAATATCCCTGGCTTCTACCCACTAGACGTCAATAGCACCCACCTTCCCCACCAGTTGTGACAATAAAACATGTCTCCAGACATTGCTACAGGTATCCCAGAGAGAAATATCCTCCCCAGTTGAGGACCACTAAAATAGATTACATTATATAGTTGCTTCTTTTTATTGCATTTTATAATGAATCTCTGGAATATGCTTTGAAATAAGATCATGAAGTCTTCTTTCGAAGGCTATCCAGAAACAGAGAATGATAGTTCTCAGTTCTGGAAGGTACAGAGAGTTGGATCAAATGACCTTTTTAGGTAGCTCTCGATTCTCTGGATTGATGATCAGAAGTCCCACAAGCCTCCTTGGTGGAGCCCCCTGCTTGTCTGCGTATTTAAATATTTAGCATACAAGCTTTATGTTTGCCCTTCCAGGATGTGTTATATAAGGACTCTAGCCAAAATTACTGGAGAATAATTACAAATCTTGCTTCCTTTAAAACATTATTGCTTTGTTTATTAGTTTCCAATTTCCATATTTGCTTTGTCCTTTCCCACTGCACAGAGCACCCCAAGTCATTCGCTAGGTCTACTGAATATAGTAGGACAGGTGGCGGCGACCGTGGCTGTACACACATCTCACAGTCTCTCTGCACATCAAGTGGCTAACACACCTGGTGCTTAGAATATACCCTAGCATGGCTGCTACAACAACTCCTAGGACCCACTCTAATGCTCTCTAGCTGCCCCACCCCACAGACAATCAGAGCATTGTGCAGAACAATCCCAGAGCTGTTCAAAGAGCATTGCCCAGGGCTGAGGGGGTGGCTGTTAATTTGTGGCTCTAGATCAAGAATGATATGGCAGTAGCTTTATGAATGTGCTTAGGAAAGACTTGTATCAACAGTACCTGAGGCTCTGGCCTTTTCTCTTAGCCTTCTACCGTCCCTGAAAACAATGCTGTACGTATTTGAGGAGTTGGACCTGTTCTAGGAGAACATGTATTAGGAATGCACCCAAGCCCACAGTGGCCTCTGAGTCTGTTGGCACATCCCTCGGTATTCCTCTGTCTCAGATATACGTCATTACACAGGTGAAGGAAAGTAAGATTGTGCATGCTTTGTTAGATGTCTGTTGGCCTTCATGGTCAGGGCTGGGACACGGAGTCATAGGAGGCTATGAGGAAGCTAAGATGGCTCTAAAAGAACCAGATGCTTCCTGTCTCCATAAAGGGTCCCCCAGCTCTGTCCAAAACTTGTTTGAATGAAGGCTTTTCCCAAACTCTAGTCATCCTTCAATTATACACATGATCAAGTTAAAATAAATCACACTTAATTGATGGGGTACAAGAGAATCCAACTTCAGAATATCCACAACACAATAAAGGTAGAAAAATACTAGTGACAAGGAAGATTAGCTAAAGGAAGAGGCAACAACAAATGAACCCATAACCTTTTTCCAGATGTATAGGCTCTGACTTAAACACAGATAAAGCAGAATTGTGAACAAGATTTAGAAAGAACTCACAGAGGATCCCCACTTATTTAAGTATTTTTTTTAGCACTAAGTTTATATGAAGCATGGAAGAATATTTATTTTGAACATCAGTGACTTGTGTTGGCACAACGTTTTTATTGACTATTATTCCAAGCTGTGGCTTTTATATTTTCCTGTTCTCTTTGACTGATATTTAATGAGTATATTTTAAAGAACATTTTTGCTATTTTATGGCCAGGGTGCTAGCTCTAGCAACTGGAAATTTGTAAAATTGTACAATACAGCCCTTCTAACATGGTTCCATCAGTTATACACCAATAAATAATGGTGATTTCAAGGATGATTAATCATAATCATTATAAAGCACTTTGGCCAAGCCAACATCTGTTTCCATGGATACAGCTGCCGGCCATCCAGGTTTTGTAATTTATATGTTTTAGTTATTGTTCCCAGATGACTATGAGGACCATTCTACACAATATGACCTTTTAACTTTAGGCCCCAATGGACTCTGTGGTTTACATGCAGCCTGTAGTTCTGAGAAGTTTTTATTGAGAATTTGTAGGGCTCTGAGGAAATGAAGCGGGATTTCAGAGGTCTTCCCATCAATGCTTCCTCGAAGAGGCAAAGTGAAGAAAAGCACAGTGGTAACAATGTCAGTAACAGACAACTAACTAACTGGGCGACATTGTCAGGGGATCAGAGATCTAAAGACCCACAAGGTACTGGGGAAACTGAGAAGTGGGAGGTTGGAATGTCTTGTTCCATGTCACACTGAAATTGAGTGGAAAGCTGGGTCCTAGCCAGATCCCCTGACTCTCAGGCCAGGGCTCATCTTTTCCTCAATTATTTTAGACAAATAGGTTTTATTCAGTTCTTTATTGAATGAATGTTTATTGAACCATACTATGTGCCAAGCTCTAGGCTTAGTGTTGGCAAGTTAATGTCAAGTCAATGAGAGAAGTTAAAACCTGTCTTGGTTTTTGCCTGGGTGGCCCGGAAAGAGTCTAGTCGGGGAAAACTGGCATTAAGCAAATAGTGACACAGGAGAACGGACAGTTAGGCTGTGACAAGTACTGAGCAGGTGAGAGCTATCGTATCCTCAGGGCCTGTCACTGGGCATTAGGTCTAGTTACAGGTTTCTCTGGAGGCGATGTCACCTGCGCTGAGATCTGAGGAAGGAATTAACTTTGTGAAAACGAAGGAAATAGCATGTCAGGGGCCAGCATGTGCAAATGCCCATGGCAAGAGGAAGCAAGGTGAGTACCAGCAGTAACAGAAGGTGTGACAGGAGTGTAGAAATATGGGACAAATGATCAGGGGCCTGATTGTACAGGACTTGTGTAGCCCATAATGAAATAGTCTGTCCCTATTCTAGTTACAGAAAGGACTCACCTGCAGTAGCCTAGGCTGATTGGGTTGTATCAGAGTCAGTAGGAGTAGCTGGGGACTGGTGGTTGGAATCTCTCCAGCTGGGAGGCTAGAGCCATGCTTTGCTCCTTTGCCCCTTAAACACCCTACTGTGACTTTTTCTACATTTCTTCTGGGCAGTCCAGGTATTGAGAATGGCAAGAAAGCCCCAAGGTTTTGGCTGTGATTGGATAGCCTGGTTTTATATGCGGCAGGTGTCCAGGGCCCTGGTCTCCTCTCAGCAGAGGAGGGAGACCACGCAGTGAACTGTGGTCACAGGGCTGAAAGAAGAGGCTTAGCATAGACCTTTCTCTTTCTATGCATAGGAACCAAAGTACAGAGTGACATCCCATCACCAATCAATTCTGTTGGTTAGAATAAAGTCACAGATACTGCCTCCACACAGAGGAAGTAGATTATAGAAGGGCATGAACACCAAGAAACCAAGCATGGAGCCAGTCTGTCTTCCACCCTATCCATGCCCTAACGTCACTGACTCATACACAGGGATTGTCTGAAGAAAGCCTGGGTGAGTCAGAGAGACTCCTGGACATGGTATGGTTGCCACCTAAGAAGACTATAAAAGCCCAATAGCAAGTCAAAATCCCTTGGTGGGAAGGGAATCCTCCAGCCTAGTTCTTTATTGAATGAATGACAAGTGGTGCATCAACTGCTATGGGTGATGAGGGAAATGGGAGGGTCTCTGGGGATTTTCTCTAGTTCACACTGCTTCCCTTAGAAGGCAATCAGCAAGGAAGGAATAGGGAACTTGGCTGTAAAGGCGGGAGCAGGCAGGTTTGGGGCAGGACAGGAACTGGCTGCTTTGGATGGAGTTCTGGTTCTGCTGTCTCTGGTGGGGGTCATCCTCCTCCATGGGATGTACTAATAAACAAGCAACTTGGAATAGGTGATCTCTCAGTCTCTAGAATGGTAGTCTCTCTCTCTTTGTGTCTGCGTGTGCACGTGTGTGTGTGTGAGAGAGAGTGACAGAGAAACAGAGACAGAGAAACACAGAGACAGAGAGAGATGGGATGGAGGGACAGATGGGGCCAAATCCTAAGCTTAGCTAGATGGTGAGGAAGGAAAAGGTAGGACTTGAGAGGCGGCCAATCCTAGATTATGGCCTTTGGTGTTAATTTACCATCCTGTAAGAAAGATAAGACTCGGCAGGAAACTGATTTGCCCAAGGTGTTGCATTAGTTAGTTTACCAGCAACATTGGGCCCAGGGTCGAGGTCTGATTTCCAGTTTGTACTTTATTGCTTCCCCATGAATCGCTAGGCTAAGGAGGGAGGTTTCAGGTGCTTTCAGGAGGGTAGAAACAAAGGGAAAGGGGAGACCGCTCAAAGGAAAATGACAAGACCCCTAATTACAACTAGGCCAATTTCAAACTTATACTTCAGTGGGGTATGATGGAGCTTTACTGCTTTGAACAAAAAATTTCTTTTTTTTTTTTTTAAATATCACTCTCAGATAGACATTCTTAGTCTCTTCACTCTACCACCGGACATAGGAGGCAGGGAGTTTTTTTGCTTCATATTATTATGCAACACTGGAAGGCTTGCTAGGCATGGTATGCTGTGCAGGCCTTTTGGGGCTGATGATGTTACCGGGGCACATTTTTGAACCTTGCGAGTGGTAGTATGCAGCCCGACGATAACACAAGTCCCTGCCAAGATGGGCTGCTGACAGTTCAGTCCCCTCTGTAGCCAAGGTCAGCTGCCCAGTGTGTCACACAAGGGAGAATTTCACTAAGCTTTCCTTGCTCATAATCTTGGGGGTGCAAGTGAAAACAACAGTTAGGAGCAATTTTCACCCATCAGATTAGCAAAAATGAGAAAGATTAAATAGCCAGTAGGATATCAGTGATATCTTCACTTTGGAGAACAATTTGGCAGTTTCCAAAAAAACTAAAAGTGCATATTCATTTCATTTCCAAATCTATACCCCAAAGAGGAAACTCATCTAACTGCATAAGCAGACCTGCACAAAGCTGCTTCTCATTCAACATTGTTTGTGAGAGTAAAACATTTGAAACAACCTAAATGAAAAAAATATAATGAAATAACCTAACAGAATAAATATAATGGGGTTTGTTCATACAATGGAACATAATCCAGAGGTAAAAAAATAAATGAATACAACCTCTCTACATAAACATGGATAGATCTCACAAGCATAATATTAAGTGGAAATACTGCAGAACAATATGATTTTATGATGCAACTTATTTAAATGTGGAGAGCAGCACAAAAATAAAAATATGCATTACCTACGAATACATAAATGTATATCCAATATTATAAATACATAATAAATATAAATATTGAATATGTAAAATATATTATATATAAAACATTATATATCAATATAAAATATATAGCAATATAAAATGTATTACACATTTATATAAAAATAATATATATACATACATATGTACATATCCAAGTATCAAAATGGATTGGAAGGTTGAATAGCAAGTATCACAGTGGATTGGAAGGTTGAATAGCAAAGTGTTGGTAGGAGTCACTTCTGAGAAGGAGGGAGGAAACTGAGTCAGATGGTAGGAGGAGAATAAGGGCACTTTGATTTGTAAGGTATTATTTCCTTAAAAATTTAAAAAATGTCAATATATGATTGCACATGCATGTGTGTGAGATGCAGGAACAGATTTTTAATTTTATCCTTTGAGGTTTTTAAAAAGTTTTCAAAAATATTATTAATGAAGAAGATTACCATTTCTTACCAGGGGGAGGAATGTGGAACTTTGCAAATCTACTCCTTTTCACTAGAGTGAAAGGGCTACCCTGAGTTGAAAAGCGTTTCAAAGGATTAGCTTCAGCAGAATTTGGGATAACGGCATGCACAGTGTACAACATGAAACTACAAATGGGTAACTACGTTCAGAAATGACCCCTCGGCTGACACATTCAAGTACATTTGGAACCACAAAACTTTCAAAAAACAATGTGCTCAAAGAAGGCTTTAAGTAAACATTTGCTAAATTGGATATGCATGATGATCTCAGCTAATTGTATTTTTAATAGAATTATTCTTTGGTGTCTAGGAAAAGGAAGTTGAAAAGCAGGAAATAAATTATTTTTTACATTAAGTCTAAATTTCGGACTGGTTCCAATTGTGACAGAAATTGCTTTGTTGAAGGTTTTTCTGCTGTTCAGATGGTTGGCCATGGAGCATAAGCACTCCGTGAATTAGAGAGGAACCAATATACTTATAATTTTGAAGGCAAAGGCAGGGATTTGCAGAAGTAAACATTTCCACTCGATAATGTTCAGGAAACCAGACCCCTTGCTGCTTTGATTTGCTAGAGTAAAAAAATCCAAAGACACTGCTGGAGATCCTCTGATTTCTTTTAAAACGAAATGACTGAAATAGTTTAATGATGATGCAATCCTAGATTTCTGTATCTCAGAAACCTGTTTTTGCTGCATATCATTAAAGCTCTGTTTCAGTATTTAATTATTCCAAGGATTGTTAGTGGTGATTCTGGGTGTGATTCTGTATGCAGGGTACACCACTGGTGTAGAAACAACACTTGCTGTTCAGTGAGTTACGCAAATAGAAGACTGGATTTTTTTCTTGTTTTGCCACTACCTCTTTCTCCCCAGCTCATCCTTCATTTTGGTTCCAGATTAAACCTCTCAAGGAATCTCTGATGCCATCAGTCCCTTTCTTGGAAATATTCAAGGATACTTCACTTTCAACTGAATTAAGAACAAACTTAGGAGCCTCTGCTAATGTTCTTCCCTAGTATTACTCCCCACTGTTCTACAGCATGCCATGCCAAGTGGTTTGTTTTTTTCCACCTTTATTGAGGCAGTCTAAGTGGGTTAGCTTTGGGATCTTTTCTGGGTAATTCTCACCTTTTGCTCATTCTTTCCCCTTACCTGTCATACTTCTCTTGGTCATTTTATCTGTTCTAGACATCACAAGAAGTATCTTAAAACTCATAACCTCCATGAAATCTTTCTTAATTCCACCCCATGGAAACACTATAATTTTTGCATAGCATTTGAAGAATGGGTTATCTGTATATTCATGGGTTTTTGAGTATTAATTCAGTCTTTCTCAGTCCATTGCAGGCTTCTCCAGCATTGGACTTATGACTTATTTATATTTATGTCCCTCACAGCAGCTAGTGCTGTGCCCTACAAATAGTGAGTGCTTAGTTAATGTTTAATTAATGATTACCTGATTGAGAATGCAGTTGTATGGAAAAGTTGGCCCTAGTCAGCTATTAACTGACCTGACTTCAAATGTCAACTTTCTAATTGTCTTACCAAACTGAAGACAAAGTAAGTGACTTCTTCTGGGACCTCTGTTTTATGTGGCAACTTTCCTAGAACAGGCCAGACACCAAAGCGTACTTGCTTTCTTGCTGCCATATGTGGAGATTGCTTCTGTGGTATGGTGAAGCCAGAGTTCAAGGACCTCCAGAAGGTCTCAGCATGTGGGATTCTGCCAATTTTCTTGGGAGGCAAAAGATTTCTTTCGGGTCAATGTTTCCAACTCAGTGGCATCAGGGATTTTTTTCAGAGTATTTAGTGTATAGGATCTGATTTGTTGTGGTTTGGGAAGACTCCATGGCATTTGGATAGGCAGGTATGGTGTAAGGTGAAATGACCTTAGGACTCAGGTCCTCAGAAGACTTCAGGATGCCCATTCTTAGCCTGAATTATATATAATGTAGATCCTTATTTTATTTATTAATTTAATTTACTTATCTATTCTTTGTCTTCTTCTGTAACTAATTTTAAGTTGTTTATGGCCAACGCATATATCAAAACAGTGAAATTTAATTAGGAGAGAAAAATGTTAAGACTAGGGCAAATGTAAGTTTGCATCAGAGAAAAGTTCAGATGGGCAGGAAGATGAGAGGAATAAGAAGAAATCCCAGTGTTCACACTGTATGGATCTTCATATTTGGGAGAGATGAACAAGAAATCAGGCTCATGTTGGCAACCTAGATGAAAACAAAAGTTCACCTGGGACATAGTTTTAATATCTAAGAGAATAATATCAACATTGGTGAGAAACAAATACTTCACTAGATTAAAATCTAAACTAAATTGCTCATGGAACTTCTCCAAAGGACAGTGGATGATATTCTCAACAGGACTGCACAAAGCGGTGTGACGTTAGTATCATTTCTCAGTAAATTACAGAGACACAATTCTGTACAAGACCCATTTCAAGGGCCATTATGTCTCAGGACAAGTGTGCCCCTTCCTGAGGGATTAGCTTGATTTGAGGGCAAAACCTGAAATGCTAGGAAGAATGGGAAGACTATCAAAAAGTTCTTCATAAATACCTCCTTCTTCAAGCACACTTTGGATGTGAGGTGAAAGGCATAGAGTTCATGATTGCATTTTTTATGTGCTCATGAGGGATTCTTCATTATTAATTGAGGGTGCATTATTAATTATTAATTGGCCCTTAGTCACATCGTATGTCGAATTATCCTCATTACCACCACCTCTGCCAACCTCACCCTCATCCTCAGAAAGTATCTATTTCACTCCCACAGTGATATGCACATAGTTGGTGATTAATGAACATGAGTTGAATTAACCATGCTAGGAGCCAGTTGAAAGTAAATCCCAAGTTTATTTCTCTTTAGAAATTGACCATTAAGTAAGCACTAGAGTTGTATCAAGGCTAACCAGAATTTTCCATAATCAAATGCATCTTCATGAAATACTTAGTTTGCAAGCCAAGGGGAAAATGGTTCTAAGAATTATATCCATGAAGTGGGACTTCAGAATGTTTTAAAATGACAATGAAGGGATGGCCAGAAAATGTATTCTAGACAAATAGTGTTTGAGAGAAGTGTTTGAGAGAAGATTCAGTAGGGAGAGCACTTCTAATTTTATTTCAAGAAGTCCAAGCCCATAAAAATTATTAAAATTATTAAAACGGACATTTCTACAAAGATTACTTCCTTTTACCCTAAAGCTGCCCCACCTGGTAAAGATTAGTATCTAGTCAACTATTGAAAGGGACCCAGAGAGGCTACAGAAAGACCTCAAGGTCACAGCGCCAGGACTAAGAATGTTTTCTGACTTCAAATCCAAAGCTTTAAAAGTTGGTGTTCTGCCTCTCAAGTTGCTAAAGATGTATTTAATAAATATTATACAGGGAAGAGCAGACATTCCACTTGCTGACTCTTTTCCTCCTTACCATCTTATCCAACTATGCCCCTTTTATTTTGCAGTTCCTTCTCATCTTGTTTTCCCTTCGTGCCAATCCATAAAGGTAGAGCACAGCAACATTTAATGGATGTTAGTACTTATGGATTGATTCTTTAATTTGGAGAATGAGGTAAAAAAACTTGTTTTCTGAAGAATGTTACAACAGTTCCTGACAAAGCAGGAGCCACATAACATACACTTGACCTATCATTTATGATTTGAATTCAACTGTATCAAATACCAGGAATAATCATAGCTTAATCAAGACAAAAGATGTGGCCATCTAGGGGTGGCCACCAAAGCTGGGAGAGCAGACTTGTGGTGTCATCATGTCCTAGGATTCATCCTGCTTTGCCCGTCCTAACACCGGCTCCTAGTCACTATGTCAACCCATGAACTGAGTTGCTTCATAGAGCTCTAGGCATTATATCCACTGAAGGTTGGCAGCAGAGGAAACTGGAGGAAGACAGAAGGCTTCATCTCCTTTTTAAAAGAGTAGTCTTACCCATAAATACAGGGAAAAAACTGATGATCACCAGAGTGGAAGGAGGTGAGGGAAGGAGCAAAATGGGTGATGGGGAGTGGGAGATACAGGCTTCCGTTACAGAATGAGTAAGTCATGGAGATACAGCACAGGGAATATAATTAGTGGTACTGTAACAATGTTGTATGGTGACAGATGGTAGCTACACTTGTGATGAGCACAGCCTAATGTATAGACTTGTGGAATCACTATGTTGTACACCTGAAACTAATGTAACATTGTGTGTCAACTATACTTCAATAAAAATAAATAAATAAAAGGTGGTCTAAAGAGGTCCAGTTGGGTCATATAAGGCTTTGATTTATATCACATTGCTCAGAGCTTGGCCACAGGCTGCAGAAGACCTGGGAAATGAAAACTGGTCTTAGAGGCAATGTGCCCCACTAAAAATGGGACTCCACTACTAGGGAAGGGAGGAAGCCACAGATGATTTAGACTAAGCTATTGTAATTAGGATTTTTAGTTTCTGATGATTATAGATTTCAGACATTTTTTTTTTCCAACTTAAATCGTTTTCTTATTTAGGTTAGTATTTCTGAGTTGCATTAACTCTTGACTTCACTTAGATCTAAATAAATCTCACTAAACAAATCTCTAAATTGTATGTTCTCACAAAAAAAAAAAAAGAAAAAGAATGGATTGACATCTCCTTTCTTCGTTTGCTCTAACTATAGTTGATTAAAAACTCTTAAAATGTTTGTGATAAATTTTACTTTTAAATATCCTGATATTTATTTCTTTCCTAATATTGCTCCCATTTTTTGCATTCACCATTTACTTGTATTTTGAAAACTGAGGACTCTTTCTGACCCCACATGAACTTATATCATTGTTTTCTTGTTTTGGACAAGAAGTTCTGTGTGAGATTAAAATTACTTACCTTCAAATCCTTCATGCCAAATTTAATTATGTCTGAATTCTGAACCACTTTTAATAAAAGATGATAAGAAAGATAGATACTGTCATTTTCCACTTCTAAATTTTACTCCCTGGCACAGGATTCCCCATCCTCTTTAAGTTGGACATAAAAGAAAACTGCGTCCTACAAATCACTCGGTAGATTAGAAAACATTTGAAACCCCTTTCCTCTTCATTCTTTCTTGCTAAAAATAGGTTCCTGCCTTCAGAATTCCTTCCATACTTTTTCTCCGCTTAAAAGATGGCTTATTCATCGCCTATGAAAAGTCCTTATGAATGCATCTGCTTCTAGAATTTTCCACTATGCATCAGACTCATTTAACTCCATTCATTTGTTATTCTTTTAAAGTTGTTATGGAAAAAAGTTTATTTTTGAACATAGACAAAATGAAACACCTAGAATCTCTCAATACAACAGCTTCATATTTGCCCTATTTTCTAATAGTACCACATTTCACTTAATTTAAAACGTATTATTATCTTATGTACCTCTAAAAAAGAAAAAGTGCTCGCAGTTAAACATAAGACAGTATTGATTGTTAAGGTGCATCCTGATTTCACACTGTTGACATGCTAAAGATATGCCTTTTAGAACTGAGAAAATTCAGTATTTGTCTAAATAAATACATACTTGTACAGTTACAGTCATAGAATACAGGCCTCTCTTTATTCTTTTTTTCCCACTTAAACTATAAACCACGAACATTTTCTATATGTCTACATTTACTTTGCAATTACAATTTTAATTACTACATAATTTTCCATCAAGTTGATGTACTATAATTTACTAAACGATTTTGCTGTTGTGCCTTTAGGGTGTTTCTAGGTTTTTGACAATAAATATACTATGCATGTAGATATTTTTATACTGTTGAGTAATTTACTTATTTCACTTCCTGGATTGTCTGGATCAAAAGATTCATGAAAATTTGTATAGTTCTTGCTATTTTTCCATTGCTTTCCAAAAATGTACCAATTTCCATTGCTACCAAGAGTAAATGAGTATCCCAGTCCCACAGAAACCACTCCAAATGTGGAGAGCTATTTAAAAATCCCAGCTTTTTTTCTCAGTCTAAATGCTTCATAAATGTTGCTTTAATTTATATTTATTTGAACTAGTGAGGGTAAACATTTTTCCTCATGCTTATTTTTTTCTTATTGATGCCTGTTTACTAACCATGTGTAGTTTTGGTTTCTATTCCTTACTTCCATTTGGCACTGGGACAGTTTTGCAAATAGTTGTGCTATTGGTGTGATAGAAAAAAAATCTAGTCTTTATTTTAAATGAAATCAAAATTGCGGTGGCAGAATGGGGTGACGTGGAAAAAGAGATGTGGTGACCCTGGTTTAGCAGAAAGACTGGGAATCTCCTGAACCTGCATTTCCACCATCTATAGGAGCCCAGCGTTACTTCTTTTTTCGTCTTTGAAAGACTTTGGTATTAGGCTTACTGAGTTTTAATTCTAATCTTGACACTTAGTAGCTATATGGCATTGGGCAAATTACTTAGTCTCATCTAAAGTTTTTTTTTTAATTTTATTTATTTATTTGAGAGAGAATGAGGGGGGAGGGGCAGAAAGAGAGGGAGAGGAACAAACAGGGAGCCCAACACCAGGCTTGACCCCGGGACTCTGAGATAATGACCTGAGTTGAAGGCAGAAGCTTAACTGACTGAGTCACCCAGGCGCCCCAAGTCTCATCTAAATTAAGTGGGATATTAATCCTCACCTAGCAGAGTATGAAGAACATTGAATAAGTTAATGTATATATGAAAAGCACCTAATGTGGGGCCTGGTTTACAACAGTCCACTTAACTCTCCTGTGGTTACTGTGGACGCTACAGCAGGCCATCTACAGCATGAGGGTACCATTTTTAAGGGAGATACCATTTGTATAATGGTCATTGTGGATTTATATATATTTATTGCAATATAATAGACATTGTAAGTTTTTAATGTACTACTGTCTTGTTTTAACCAAATCAATATATTTTGACAACACTTCATCAGATGCAAATAAATTTTCTTGAGAAAAGTGTACTTTTTCTAATTTACAGAGCAAAGCAATGTTACTGGTTAGAGGAAAGTTTTATGAATGACTAGTTTATGATTACCTTTGTGCTTTTCTTGTTACAAAATAATTCACATTTGTAATAGGCAGAATAATGCTTCCTCAACCCCTCAAAGATGTCCACATCCCCAGAACTTGGGAATGTGTTACCTTACATGGTAAAAAAGAATTCAGGTTGCTAATTAACTTCCCTTTGAAAAGGGAGATTATCTTGGATTATCTCACTGGGCCCAATGTAATCACAGTGTCCTTAAAAGTAGAAGAGGGAAGCAGAACAAAAGGTCAGATGGGTTGCCATGTGAGAAGAACCTGACCAATTGTTGTTGGCCTTGAAGATGAAGGAATCTGGTAGGAGCCAAGGAATACGGGCATGTTTAGAAGCTGGAAGAGGTAAGAAAGTGGATTCTCTCTTTGCCCCCGAGTCTCCAGAAAGGAACACAACCCCTCTAAACCCTTGATTTTGGCCAGTAAGACCCATATTGTACCTGTAAACTATAGAACTGTAAGATGTAAGATAATAAATTTGTGTTGCTTTAAGGCACTCAGTTGTGGTATTTTGTTACAGCAGCAATAGGAAATGAATACAACATTATTAGCAGGAAATTTAGAAACTACAGACAAGAAAAAAAGAAGAAAATAGAAGTCACTCATACTATTTCCTAGCTCTGTCTTCTGATAGGATCTGATAGGGCCTAGAAGCACGGCATCCCAATAGCAGCAAGCACCCCTGTCCCCAGATTTTGCTATGGGAAGGAAACAATAGTAGCTTTGCAGTGGAGATACCTGGGAGACCCCACTTTAGCCCAGTGGTCAAGACTAACATCCCCAGTGATGTCATGTTGTCATATACCCCCAATTTGATGTAATGAGAAAGCCACTTTATCTTTGTGGTGTTCTTCTCAAAAACCTATAACCTCAGTCTAAACATGAGAAAAGAAGAGGAAAAAATCCAGACTGAGGCACCATTTACAAAACACCTGGCCAGTACTCCTCAAAACTGCCAAGGTAATGATAAAGAAAGGCTAAAAACTGTCATAGGCCAGCAAAATTAAGGAGACATGATGGCTAAAGGCAAAGTAATATCAATATATCAGTTTTAACAAATGTACCATAGTTATGGAAGATGTTGACATTGGGGGGAAATGGGAACTCTCCCTACGGTCTTTCCTATTTTTCTGTAAATCTAAAATTATCCCCAAATAAAAAAATACATTTCACCTAGTCTAATCACTCAAAAATTGCTATTAATATTTTATAAAATTGAGGTTAAACTCTGTAATTTTTGGCAATCTTCTTTTTTACTTGTCAGCATATTAGGACATTATCCCATTGGTAGAGCCAAGAGAGACATCTCTCTCTTTCTAGTCATTATGGTTCTTTGAGGTCCTTTGGCTACTTAAAGGGAGATAGTGACTGCCCAGAAGAGTCATAGATTGTATGGTCATATGACATCTACTATATGGTGAGAGTAGGCTCTGCCTGGCATTGGTTTGGTCCAAACCTCACTCCACGTGTAAAAGGGAAAAGCGTTCACAAGCTTTAATGCTCATTCCACCTTAATGTATTGTCAACTCTGCACAGTTGTGCCCCTCCTAACACTTACAGAACAAGAAAGGCATGAAGAGAGCTTCCTGTTGCTTTAACACAAGAGCATTGTCTTCCTTTATAATCCATAATTTATGATGCCACCAAGAGATTTGACCTTGTCCTTTGTACAAAAAAAAAACACCTCAGATGACTATTTACTACTTGCCAGTCACTAAATGTTTTATGCACATCATTTAATCCTCAAAGCGATCCTCTGAGGTAGGAAATATTCTCATCCCCATTTCATACATTTATAGAGAGAGGTTAAGTAACTTGCTCTAGTTAATACTAAACTTCTGTAAGATTGACATTATTTTCAGTATCTGTCATAAATATTTTTCTGCAACATCATTTTTGATGACATCACAATGCATCACATCAGTGTAACGGACCTAAAACTTGCAAGTTCAGAAAAGAGGGTGTGGCAATTTCTCTGAAAAGCTTTATAAACTGTAAAATGCTATGTGACTCTTAAGCATCCTATTATAAAACATTTTAAAAATTAGAATTCTTTTCCTACAAAGATCCTAGGTATCCATCTAGTTAGTTAATGCTAAAATGAAACAAAACTTAGATGTAATTTTCTCTTAACTTTGTTGCTGTCTTGCACATTTCTTTGCGAGTAGAATTAAATTGCAACCAAAAATAGAAATGCATTTGTTAGCACCTGGTACCATTGTTCTGAAAGAAAGATATTTTCTCCATGATGGCAAACCTTCCTCACACTGAGTAATATAGAACTGAATTTGCATGTTAAAAAATGTGTACCCTGCTTTTTTATAATTAAAGATAAGATTAACCTGTGTGTTGAAGTTTCTTCCAACAACTTGAAAGATTTTCATGTTAATTTCACTGAAAACAGGGTGAGAATAATGGGTAATTATTTTCTGCAGACATTCTCTCCCATTAGACTGAATGTGCATTTTGGAACTGAGCTGTCAGTTTTGATTTCAGCTTAGTTTTCACGTAAAGTTGGTGCATTGAGATTATTTTCCCATTATTGTTTAATATGTACTTTTTCATGGAAGTGGAAGTAATTTTGGGCCATCCTTTCAATCATCTCCTCATAGTTTGGACACATATATGTGAAATATAGAAGGAAAGTGTTGAGCCCCCTGTTTCAGACAGTCTAACTTATTTACATATATTAAAAACCCTGATTTTGTACCCTTTATTAGAACTGACAACGGTTTAAAGTTAAATAATTTAATGAAAATCTATATAGTGCTGATGTCATGGACAAAAGTCATTTTTTTGTTTATACAAATGAATCCATCCATTCATTTTTAATGCCATGCTCCTATGTATACTGCATTGAGGGGATGGTATTTACCTAGGTAGCTCAGAATATAATGTCAGCTGATCTCATCTTTTCTCAACCTTCTTAAGAATTTGAGGTGTTGGATCACATGAAGAATTTCTGATTAATATAATTATTAATTCACAAGGAGAACTTTATTTTCATTTTATACACTGATGGTTTAATAACAATTTTAAGTACATTATTCATTCTTCAAACATTTATTATGTGCCTACTATATATAATCATCCTTTTAGGTGGAAAGAGGGGTCCTAAAATATATATGGCAAGGTCTCTGAGCTCCAGGTACCAACAATTCAACAGCCTGTAAAGGAATGTTTGGGTTTTATTTGATAAATTTTGGGGAACTAATGAATGTTTTTGAACAACGGCATAAACATGGTGATTTAGAGAATTTAAGTGGCCATGGTATGTGGGCTATATACCTTAGGAGACCATAGACTGGGACACTTGGTATGAGGATATTACGGCAGTACAGCAGGCAAATGAGGGTGGTGGTGTTTAGATGGATGGACAAAAGAGGAACAGGTGCAGAGGAGGAGAGTCTAAACATCCTTACAGCTGACTGGCTAACTGGAGGTTTGCATTTGACCAAATGGATGAATTATTTTAGACACATAGTCAGGTCCGGAGGAGGCTCTGGGTCAGAGTGGAGATGGTAGTTGCTTTGATCAACTAGAATGTAGGAGTTGGTGAGATTCTCGGTAGGCAGGTGAGCATACAGGCTGAGACGTGGAGAGAGGATAGGGAGATACAGTTTCTGGAATCCATTTCTTATAAAAAGAATTTGGAATTTGGCAGCTGTCAGAGTGGTTAGGATTCATGAGGGCAGTTGCTTTCAAACTGTTGACTGTGTGACCCATAATACATTTTACATCATGACTCATTACATGTAGGTGTATGAATATGAATATTTATATATGATACATACCCACTTACGTTTATATGTAATCTTCATATAAACTTATGTCCCCCCAATTTTGCCCTTATTACATTTAATGCACTCTGATAATTTTCCATTCTATTTTTAAAATCTTATTTTTAAAAAGTGGTGGCTAAGACCCATTTAATAGATTTCATAATCTATGAATCAGTCACAATCTGCGGTTAACAATATCCCTGCTGTGGATCCAGCTCCTGTGTGTTTTTCCTTATCATCATGCCCCTACACTCTGCAGGGAGGCTCAGTGAAGATTTTGAGCAGGTTGGCATTGGGAGCCCTGCTACCGCTGCCCCTGAATTCCCCACCCACCTGAAACCAAACTGAGAAGAAGCAAGAGCACTCAATTAGGGATAAGTCTTCTGATTCATAGGCATGTGGGATGTGTAGAGTGTGGTTCTATTTTGTACATGATAAAAAGAAAGGTGAGGAGAAAAGAGAAAAGGTACAAGATAAATGGATAAGAAAGAGAGGAAGGAAAATGTAATTTGATGTTACATCTCCAACTTTCTTCATGTATGTATGAGGTCGGATCAAGGGCAACCAAATACTTACAAGGTCGTCAGAGGACCCAGAGCTCTTAAATCTGGTTTTTGTTTGTTTGTTTGCTTGTTTAAAGATTTTTTTTTTATTTATTTGAGAGCAAGCACAAGGAGGGGAGGGACAGAGGGAGAGGGAGAAGCAGACTCCCCACTGAGCAGAGAGCCAGACTCAGATCATGACCTGAGCTGAGGGCAGATGCTTAACCCACTGAGCCACCCAGGTGCCCCTTAAATCTGTTTTTACACTGAGAGGAGGAAGGTTGGAGGGTAGTGCGTGCATTTATGGTTGTGTATACATGTGTGTGTGTGCATTTCTGTTTTGGTGTGTGTGCACTTATGTGTTTATGTATAGGTGTGTGCATACTATGTGTCATTTTATTCCTTTATTTTATTCAATTTCACCACTCCTCAGTATACACAGGCTCTCTGACATGCCTGCCTCAGCCTACACCATTTGCTACTATTCCTCCATGTGGAAATCAACTCTGCCCCTTCCAGACACTCTCCCTAATTCATCAAAGATCTAAGTACATGGTGTATCTTCTGTCTTTCTCCCACTAATTCTGTCATCGTGTTTGGTAACATGGCACGATATTCACGTAGACAATGCAGTCCCATACCCTGCCCTCTCCTCAAGATCTTCCATCAAGAATCTCACTTCCCTCTAGGTGGGTCAGTTAATACCATAGCCATACTTATTCTCTCTTACCAAATCTCCATATTCCTTGACTCATTCTCAGCCTTAGCATAATCACTGATCATCATTCTTAGATGACCTTGCATCTTATTTCAGTTGTAGAAATAGAAGCTAGAGAGAAACAGAAATAGAAGCAGAGAGCTTCGACATATTTCCTCACTTCATTTCCCAACCCATTCCCATTTTTGCTTCTGTGTGCTGTCTTCTTCCTGCCACAGTGGAGGGACAGTGAGCTGCCATTATCACTCCACCTGGTACACTGGATTCACATTCTCTTACCTACTCAAGAATATTGCTCCTGTGGTTATACCTTTTCTCAACATAAAAGTTTCCCTCTGCTAGATTATTTACTTCAGCAGACAAACATGTTGAAGTACCTCCCATCCTTAAAAAAAGGTCCCCTTCCTTAATAGAGTGCTCAATACTTGCTATCTTCACTTCTTAATCTTGTATTCTCTATTTAATTCATTTCGGTCAGGTTTTCTTCCCTACTCCTGCACTGAAACTGTTGTTGGAAATACAGCTGACCCTTGAACAACATGGGTTTGAATTGTGCAGGGCCACTTATATGCAGATTGTTTTGGATAAATACAGTACTGCAAATGTATTTTCTCCTCCTTATGATTATCTTAATAACCTTTTCTTTTCTGTAGCTTACTTTATTCTGAGTGTAGTATGTAATACCTATAACATACAAAATATGTGGTAATCAACTATTTATATTATCGGTAAAGCTTCCAGTCAACAGTAGGTTATAAATAGTTAAATTTGGGGGGAGTCAAAAGTTATTTGTGGATTTTTGACTGTGCAGAGGGTTGGTGCCCCAACCTCCACATTGTTCAAGGGTCAACTGTATTACCGGTGACCTCCATCTATTAAAGTCCATTGGTCAGTTCCTTTCTGTTTATACCCAGAGCATCTCATTACATCTGTCTCGATAACAGGGCAGTCTTAGAGCCAAGTCCAAATGTGGGCATTTGGGAAAAGTCTTGACTGATTAAAACAATCTTTTGCACTGTGTTCAAGTGAATAGAAAGATACATCACAGCAAATAAGTACAGATTCCTCCTTTGTTATTGAGTTCTGCCCCCAAGTAGACTGAGACTGCCTACGTTCTGCTGGCAAAAAGAAGATAGGAGTCAAGGAGATGTAGTTTCTAACTGCAGCACTATTAGAAACTGGCAGTAGGATTGTGGGGGGCATCACCTAATGTCATAATCCTTGGTGCTCAATTTTCTTTTTGAATTAGGGATGGCACCAGAGGCTGGATGGTATCTCTGGCCTCTCTGCTCCAATATCATATAGTTCTTCTGTCGAGGAAGACCTTCCAAGACGAGCCTCAGCCACAGTCGTCAGGTTTTTTTCAGCTATTTCATGTATAATGCAAATATGGACAAATTTAATCCTTGTGAACCATTTAGCTTCTTCTAAGGGAGAGTGATCTGTGTCACACTGAGCAATCCCATGCTGCCAGTACCATGAGCTGTTGGATAAATGCAGGGGTGAGTTGGAGCCAGTACCCGAGGGCCATAGTGTGTATCTCTTTCCAACTTATTGTTCAGTCATGTCATGCTGTGTTGGTAGACTGAAATTGGCCACGGAGGGAGTATTTACACCAAGGAAATATGATACATCAGGGCTTTTCTCTCCCAACCCCACTCCTGGCCTAAGAGTCACCTGTTAAATATTTATCAGCACACTACCAGATACATGTGAATGGGTGTCACCATCATTAGATAAATAAATCAAAGGATGTCTTTGATTCACAGTGGTACACGGGCTACATGGAAAACCCACATGTATAACCACCACCACCATCCTTTCAACAACCTTGAAGGAGAAGTTACTTATTGAGTCACAAAATTAAGAACTTTATACGATTTATTTAATACTGACAAGAGCTCATGAAATGCTTATTATTAGTATCCTTTTTATAGACAAGGAAGCAAAAACGGAGAAAGGATAAATAATCTACCCAAGATCAGACAACTGGTAAGTGACAGATCCTGAAGTTGTGCCCATGTTTCTCTGATTCCAACAGTGAGGCTACACTGCCTCCCTGACACATAATAGACACACAGAGACATTCCTCTCCATACATACATTTATGGGCTTAAAAATACTTCTTTCCACTGTGGTAATTGTTTATCTCTTTCTTCACAAGTGCAAAAATGTCATGAACACAAATATCACACCAGAGACTTGTTTGTTCTCTGAAACATTTAAAACATTCCCTAGGGACTATTTCAGAAATGAGACTGAGTATCTCGTCTGAGTCAAAATCATCAGAAAGCCACAGTGATATGGAAGATGCACATACTTTTGTTCTTAGAAAGCTTTCTCTCTTCTTGCTAGCAAAATAGCTGAAAAGAAAACTGCTTAGCTTAAGACAGGGCACTTTGCCTTCAAAATAAATTGCTTCTTAAAAAAAAGTGGTTGCATAATCTTTGAATTAAAATTCCAAATCCACAGAGAAAAACGTTACCAGCACCGTGTTAGCTTTAAAGCAAAGTATCCATTAGCTCACAGAACAGGAGAAGGAAGCTAATCTCGGGACAGGAAGACGGGTGTGGGAGTAAGGGCGATGCCTTTGATCCACTACCCATAGAGCATTCTTGACAGAATTATGTAAATGACCTTTAAAAAGTAATTTGGAGCATGCAGACCTGGAAACATTTATAGATTTCCAAATCTAGGTACCTAATCAGATGAGAAGGAAAATTGAGCTTTTCTCCATTTACTTCAACTAGAAGCTCCCTTTTCTAATTTTTCCTTGCATACGAATCTTTATAGATGACAGTTGCAATGCCCCTAGAAATGCCTCCAGGAGGTAAAGAAGGGGAACAGAGAATCGCTGCCTATGACTTGTCAGTTTCAGCATACTGATCACCTTCCTCTCCCGGGAGATTTGGTTGAAGTGGGTGGCAAGGGATTTGGGAAATTAGGTGAGGGTTTCCACTAGGCAATCACACTTGAACCAACTGTAACATATGTGTCTAAGGGGTTGTGAGAAATTAAATATGCTAATGAATCCGGTTATCGTTCTGTGGGAAATACTCCTCATCTGTCTGTATCTCTATGTAAAATGGAAGCATATTTTCAGAATGACCTTGAGTTGTTTATAGACTGATGCTGCTGGTTCAGAGAACACACTTCTGAGAAACATGGGTCAATGGTTTTCAACTCTAGCTTCAGTTTGGAATCACTGGGGGTTAAGAAGAAAAGAGTAGCAAAGCCTGGAACCTGCCTCAGACCAAAATCTCTACTGTGGAGCTCGAACACCAGTGTTTTTACATGCCCTCCCAGGTGATTCTCCTACAGCCAGGATTGAAAACCATGGATCCAGCTTTACCTCTTCATCTTACGGGTGAAGAAATTCAGTTCTCAAGGTTACACTTAATTTAGTTCATTTCAGCAAATGTTTATTCAACCCCAGCTATGAGTTGGACTCTGGCTATGAACTCAGGGGTAGAGATGAGGGCATTGCTTATGTGGAAAGGAGTCGGTCTGTGCTTCCCCAGTGTGGCATTTCCTGAACTGCTTGCAGGCCTCACAGGACTCTGGGGAATATTTTCATTATTTCAAAAATCCTGTAGGAGACTCCCTGTTCACCGGTGGTAAATCTGCACAGACAAACCACATGGTCTAATGTACTTGCTATTAGAGTTTTATTAACTAGATGCATGGTAACTCTGATGTTCTTGTGCCAACCAGGAGCTCTGACTCCGGGAGCAGATAGTTAGCAGTTACAAACACTGACTTCTAGGATCAAATAGTCGGGTCAAGTCCCGGGTCCTCTACTGACTAGTGATTTGACTATGGCCAAATAATTTTATTTCTCTGTGCCTCAGTTTCTTCAAAGGAGTGATGATAGGGTTGTTTTGAAAATATCTGTAAAGTGCTTACATTGTCAGGAAAATAACACCCTATAAATGTCAGCTGTTGCTACTAATGTGTATTTTTCCTTCATTCTTTCTTCTGTGAGATTTTACTAAGCCCTGTGCTGCTCTAATGCAAGGGAATGCATCAGGCTGCCAACCACTATGCATCTCTAACCTTCAACTCTGATCATTATCAAGGTGAACTAGAAAAATATGAGCCATGAGCTGCATTTTTTCTTTGTTGAAAGCAGTCGATTAACTGGAGCAGCAGGGACTTTTGCCAGGCCATGGTGGAACTGTGCGGTGGCCGTGTGGGTGGGGAGGGGTGACGTGGAGGGAGAAGCAGGGGCCAAAGCAGTGGATTCAGCAACACTGAGAGTAAATGGCCTTTCCTTTCTTCCAAGAAATCTTTGGTAATAGGCAACTCTGACAGCATTCAATTAGCATAAATGAAAATTGGCACAATAAATTGTTACTTTTACTGTTGTCCCCACACTACTGGGTGAATTTTTAAAAAATATTTTATTATTTAGATTTTGCAACAAGAAGGGAAACCTGGTAAAAAAGGCTAATATGAATTGGGCCACTTGGGGCAGAATTTGCTTACTGATCCTCTTTCAAACTGACATTAAAAACACACAATACGCAGTATATTCTAATGTCAAATATTCCTCATCAGTAATTAGTGATTAGTCATAATTCATACCTTCAGAATAAGAAAATATAGTCTCTGGTGAGAAAATCTTTTATGTGACCTGTGTGTGTGTGTGTGTGTGTGTGTGTGTGTGTGTGTGTTTAGGAGAAACTGAATTCTCTCTCTCTCACAGAACCCATGGAGAACCTTTTCACAGAATCTTTTCTTTGCTTGGATGTCTTTGGTAATTATGAAGCTCTAGGCCTTATTCTCAGGAGACTGTTCCTAGGTGTATATGCATGATTTTGCATGCAATAATACATTCTTGCAGGTTAAAATAAACTCTGAGGTTTTACCTACCAAAGTTTATGGTTCCCAAAATTGGATCTACAAAAAAAGGGGAGGGGTGGTTATTTACTAGATGGGAACCTACATACATAACATCAGGACCCTCCAGCTTTCCTGAAGTTTCGAGGCAGGTGATATACAGGTACTGCTTCTTTTGGTTACCACAGCAGCCACTAGATGCTGGTTTGAAGCATCCCTCTGCTCCCTCCCCCAATAATTTATTGAAATTTTGTTAAATCTGAAGATACAGTCAGTACTTGATCATGTGCAGCGAACTGTGGGGATGAAGTCCCTAGAAATCTAACTTCTTTTAGTTTTGGGTAACTTGTGATCTGACGCAAACTACTGAAGCCAAATTTGGAGATGCCATAGGCAGCACTGGCTACATAATTTGTGGGGATTGGTGCAAAATGAAAATGCCGGGCCTCTTGTTCAAAAGGCATCAGAATTTCAAGATGGTGACAGCAGAGCATTAAATCATGTGGGGACCTTTTTAAGCTTGGGGTCTGTGCAACTACACTGGATGGTCACCCATGAAGCTGGCCCTGACAACAAGAGACACAGAGACATTGATGGGTCACAGTAACTAATATAAAATTGAAATTTGTTTAAAGAGAGAGAGAGGTCTGATCTTGTTTTTGGTGGGAAATTAGAGTCAGGAAACAAAGAGGGATGGATGGGAGAGAACTTTATAATATTGTCTCTTTTCTTTCCCCCACATTTTTTCTGGGTGGGCCTGAAACTGGAAGTTCAGTGTGGGAGGGGGGTGGTCACAGAAGTTTACCATGCCTTCTCACATGGCCCAGGTGAATAGGAACTTATCAGGTGGGGTAAGCAGTGATTTTCTAGGGAAGAGCCAATTGCAATGGGCACAGTGGACAAGTTAGACTCTATATATGCCCTCCATTCCTTCCCCCTCCTCCTGCACTAGGCAATTATAATGAGGGGTGGTTGTCCCACTGCTGCTGAGAGCAGTGTCCAGGGTGGAGGTTCCATAGATTTAAGAGCAGGCAGGGAACTTCGTGGGGGAATGGAATGGGTGAGTCTAGACAGTAGCACTGTAAGTCTTCTGCCCCCAGGCACTCCCTATCATCCCCACTCCTTTAAGACACCTAGCTAGGGCCAAAGCCACTGCCCCAAAGAAATAAAACATGTGCTCCCCTCCCCCTAAAAAGATTCACTATTTGAGGAACATAAGCTCCAAAGAGAACTGAAATTAAAAACCTTTCTGGAGGAAGCAGAGCTAATGAAATAGAATATGAATTTAAAATGGTCTTAATAAATATCCTCACAGAGAGATACGGGAGGCTTTCAAAATTATAGAGCAGGAAAAGGTACTAATTTAAAATTTGGGATATGAAAACATAACTATTGTGATTAAAAAAAAAAAGAAAAGGAAACAACTAGAGAGCCAGTGGAATCACAGAATGGGTACAATTGAAGTACAAACTAGTAAGCCAAAATGTTGTGTCACAAAACTTTCCTGGAAGATATCAGGGAGGAAAAATGTCAGGAAGAGACGGAACCCATGAAAAATGTTGAGTCATGAAACAGAGAAATAAAAGTGTCAAAATCTATAGAATAAAATTCCCAGATAGCGAGAAAGGAGCAAAACAGAGGAGAAAATATGAACAAGAATCTCCCAGGATTAAAGATACAAAAGCTCAGGATAAAAAGGCTAATGGAGTGCTGAACAGGACAGATAAGAAAACTACAATCAATATCCAGACAGATTATAGTTAAACTTAAGAGCATAAAGACAAAGAGAAAATTTAAAAGCTTTCAGGGAGAAAGAAAAGACCTAAACAAGTGCCAGATTTATTTTGGGCTTCTCAAAAGCAACACTGGTTTGTGTCTTCAAAGTTTAGAAGGAAAAGAACTTTGAACTTAGAATTTTATATCCAGATAAACTACCATTTTAGTAAAGAAATTCTCAGGATTACAAAGTTTAAAAATATTTGCTCCTTAAAGATCCTCTTCTGAAGTGCTTCTGTGAGAAGTGTTCCACCAAAATGTCTGATCAATATCAAGTATGAGAATGAGTATGGAAAATAAAGCATTTAAAGAAGTTGATCAAGTTTATTAATGTCTAAAGGAGCAAAGGCTTTATAAAAAGCTTTATAATTTTAACAATGAAGAATGAACACTCTAGATGATACCACCAAGGCAAGAGCAAAGAGGATTTAAGAAAAAGCATGTTCCAGATTTTGATTTGTTTGGGAGGCATGGAGATTGATAAATTTAAACATCGAGAGGGAAAACTAAGCATAAGAATGGGTTTTAATAAATTAGGATAAAAAGCAAGAATAAAAAAGCAAAATGCGCAAAGCTCAAATGGGAGAAAAAATTTTATCTAAACAAGGATTTGCTCAATGTCATGAAGGTTAAAACACAGACTTAAAGATAAAAATACTTATGTTCCAACACTGATTGTGCCACTCATTGATGTGTGATGACAGGCAAATAACCTCTCTAAATCTTGGTTTTGTGTCTTCTGTAAAACTGGAATAACAAGCCTATCAGGAAGGACTTAAGTGGCGCTGAAATAAGATACCATCAGTATTGGACTTGGTGCAAAGCCAGGGAATAATAAATGCTCGATAAATAGCAACTAGTGCAACGTAGTTTCATAGTTTCAGTGCCGACTTAGCCCTTTCTTGTTTTGGGGACCAAGGCTACTGAGATTACTGCATAGCACACACTAGCATACTAGGATTCTCATCGATTGCTTACTTTTGTCAAAGTCTTGTGTATACAGTAGTCTTCCTTACCTGCTGTCTCACTTCCAGAAGTTTCACTTACCTGTGGCCAACTGTGGCCCAGAAGCAGATGATCCTCCTGACTTACCATCAGAAGGTCAATACTAGCCTAATGCTATGTCACAGTCCCTATGTCATTCACCTCAATCTCATCACGTGGGCATTTTATCATCTCCCATCATCACAAGACAAAGGGTGAGTACAGTACAATAAGATTTTTGGAGAGAGAAGGAGATCACATTCACAAACTTTTATTATGGAGTATTGTTATAATTATTCTATTTTATTATTAGTTATTGTTACTAATCTCTTATTGTGCCAAATTTTTAAACTAAACTTTATCACAGGTATGTATGTAGAGGAAAAAACAGAGTATATATAGGGTTTGGTACTATCTATGGTTTTAGGCATCCACTGCGGGTCTTGCAACATATCCCCTGTGTAAGGGGGGACGACTGTATTTACATGCTGAGCTCCATGAATTAAAAATCTTCCTGTTGACTCACCATCAGTAAACATGTGCTTTGTGGACTTTTCACAGGCAAAGTTAATCCATACTTCACCTCAACAAGACATAAAGTATAACCTAGTAGTTAATATGGGTGTTGGATCCAGCCTGACCTGGTTTTATGTTCCAGTTCACTGACATTGACAAAGTCATTTAACTTTAATACACCTCTGTTTCTTCATACTGTGACCTGTGCTATGACACTGACAGAACCTATCGCATAGTATTATTTTGAGTATTAAATGAGACTAGGCATGCAGAATGCCAGCAGCAGAATAAATGTTCAGTGATTGTTAGTGTTGATGACAATTAGGATGGTGATAATCATGGTTACAGGGGCAGGATGTGGTCTAATGCTGTGGGGACACTGTCCCTCTATCCTCTCTTCCATTCCTGCAAAGTTAATAATAAAATATTGAAATTAAGCCTAACTATCTTAATCAGTTAAAGTAAATAAACCAAATGCTTATGAGCACGATATGTTTCTTTCCTTCCTCTAGTAGTGATGGTTCACATAAATAATTTCTTTTTTTTTAGATTTTGTTATTTGAGAGACAGAGAAAGAGCAGGAGAGAGAGAGAGTGAGATGGCAGGATCGCGCGAGAGAGAGAGAGAAAGAGAGAGAGAGCACGCACAAGCAGGGGGAAGCAGAAGGGCAGAGGGAGAGGGAGAAGCAGACACCCTGCTGAACAGGGAGCCTGATGCAATGCGGGGCTTGATTCCAGGATGCTGGCATCATGACCTGAGCCGAAGGCAGATGCTTAACCGACTGAGCCACCCAGGCACCCCATCACATAAATAGTTTCAATTCACAATTGCTAATACCTGCTGAGAGATTAGGGCAGTTGTTTGTTTGTTTTTCTGATCTCAGATGGGGTGAGATGCCTTATCTAAGGACACAATACACAGTTAAGAATGAAGGTCATGTTCCTTATGAGACCTGGAAAACACCTTTTTCCCCTTGATTTCTTTGACAAAAGGTGTCTCCATGCCAGTTTCCATGCAAGATTTATTAAATTGTCACAGAGAGTCATGCATATTCTAGTAGAAGATACTAATGATGATTCTAAAGACGCATTCTTTTGTAACCTTCAGGCAGTAATAGACTAAAACCAATGCCTGACGTGAAACTCCCAAGAAGATATGGAGATCTAGTAATGTGTCACTAAAAGTGAAGTTGCAGATTCATTTTGTCGTGCTCTTTAACACTTGATTGTATGGAAGTGACTCTGGATGGTGAAAAGGTACTCAATGCATTTGGCTGGAGGCACTCTTATGACAATAAATAGTGAAAATAAAAAGGAACCAGCCTATGAAGAATAATGTGGGGAAAAAAATGCCCAGGCAATCACCAGGGTGTAAAATAACCAGTCACCTCAGCACAGAATGTTGAGACAGAAAGATGTGCTACATAACAAGTAGGCAGGACTGGAAGGTGGAGCTCATGGTGGTATGTTCTCATGAAGGAAGAGGGTTATCACTAAAACCGCCAATGGATGATTGGGTGCCTATGATGTATCAGACCCTCTAATAGTCATTTTATAACTATTAACTCATGTTATTTTACACACCTTTATGAGTCACGTTCAAATATTATCATCATTTTTTATAGATGAGGAAACTAAGACACAGAAGTTTAAGGGATTTTCCAAAGCTACATCTTTCAGAAAGGAATTTGAGTCTGGGAGGTCTGGTTATATAGCTGGGATATGGTAAGTTGTCATTCAAAGGCAAGGAGCAGGGCGTCGGTGGAATGGGGGAACCAGAGTCCCCACAATGTATACTGTCTCTGGCTGATACCATGTAAACAGGCCTATTGTGTCAGTTCCTCCGAGAAATGAATGTCCTGGGGAAGATTTTATAATATCTGAGACCCAGGAGCACACAGCTCTGTTTTGAATTCCCAATAATGTTACCATATGTCCCTGTTTGTTCAGGACAGGCCTGGTTTATGCCTGCTGTCAAGGTGTGATCAATAATAGTACTCTAAAACGTGTCCCAATTTGGAAGATAAAGTATATAGTCATCCTATGTAGACAGTCAAATGGTTAATCCCTGGTCAAGACTAAATCCACTTGAAAGCTGAGGTGCTTTGCTGATGATTTCTTGTATATACAAGAGATGGATGAGGTTGAGGAGAATTTGTTCTATAATGGGAATACTAAGGAAGTAACTCCTCTCACACCCAGGGGGGGAAAAAACAACAGAAAAAAAACAAATAGAAAATAGCAGGAGACTCAAACAAGGCAGCATAATTAGATTTAGTAAAAACTACTCCAAAGAGGGCATTTTATTGAGCTTACTCTGCCAAAGGCTTAGCTAAGATAAAAGGCTGATTTCCTCAGAGAAAAGTTGATGTGAATTTCAATCATATCTGGGTTGTTTTAATATCTATCTAGGTGTTAGAACCTACCCTTAAGTATCAGGAATTAGGGGACATGAGGTGGAGTTAATTTATTGGAGTTGGTTCACAGTTGCTATAGTGAGCCTGAATCCATTTTGCCAACGTCAATATGTTGACTCTCAGAGGGAGTTCACATGTGGTGTTGGTCATCAATAAATTAGTGTATAGCAGCTATTAAATTAATGAACTGATTATTAAATTACCTTTTGTGGGGAAGTTAGTCTTTCCTTATTTATGTCTATCCTCTGTGTCTTTCCTGAAATAAGTGTTGGGCCTTGCCCTTTCATACTTGGACAACTACAAATACATGTATGAAGATACTGAGTCCTCTTCAGTATCACTGAGGTGTTACAATGGGCAACGCTCAGCCTTTCTTAGCCAGTCCTCTGGGTGCCAAACCAGAGAAGGCAGGAAGCAACCAACTTCCTTATATAACTCGCAGCAGTGATTATGGTAATGTTTCCCTGCAAGTCCACTAAAAACTGCTTATTCTGTGTTTGCAAGATGTGGAACTTACTAAATGTGAGAACTCCATTCAGAAAGTCCAGAAGTTTCTGCCAAATCCATTCTTTTTCCAAGTAAATTGATGATAAGTTCTTAAGGTCAGCACAAGAAGCTTGTGTCTTTGGGATATTGTTGAGAAGACACAGGGAGAGGGAAGCTGAAATGAACCTTTGTGTTGTCTACACATAAAACTTCACAGAAATAGATTTTCCATAAATAAGTCTCACTATACACTGAAAGTATGGAAAAGAGTATACTCAATGAGATACAAAATGTTGAGGTTTGATCATAAAAATTGAGTTCCTATTGTTAATATAGCAGAATGGGGCTTTTTATGGGATATATTACAATGGAAAAGCACTGATTCTTGATAAGTGATAGACATGCCAGAATTCATTCCTTTATGATTACCAGGTAGGCAACTTCTTAGAAAACTATAGAAACCTGGTCAAGTACCTCTATTTATTTTTCACTAAGCTTGATTATGCTTTATTTCCCATCTAACTTTCTATTGGTAATTTGGTGCTGAGATAAAAGGATTTTTGTGCTGTTAATGTACACTGTGGTCTAGTTTCAAGAATACTTGGAATAACTGCTCCTAGATGGGCTCAAAATTGTGAACCAGAAACCTCTGGGGGAACTTTTACTTGATCTGGGCTGTTTTCAAGCCTATTGCTTCTGCTACCACTTCTAGGAGAATTTTATCATCCCCCCCGCCCCTTTCTTTTTTGCAGGTAATCTTTGTGACAAAGATTTTTATAGGAAACCAGGTGCAGTACAGTAGTGTTGAGCTGTACTATTCTTGAAAACCAAATACCTCCCTGTAGTGCCATGCCATTTATCATTTTCTTCTTCTCCATCTTCAAAGGCATTTAGGTCCCCATCTGCACATGGGACTGTGCAAGGGCCCAGACAAACAATTTAATGGAAAAAAATCTTGCCCTCTGGGGACTTCTACTTTGATCAGGAGGATCTGATGGTTTTAACAAATAACCCTCAAATCTCAGTGGGTTAACACAATAGAAGTTCATTTGTCATTTACTTCAGAGTCTAGCAAGGCCTGGCAGAGGTTGTGGTCCATGCAACTATTTAGGGATCCAGGCTCCATCTATCTAAGTGTATCTCCCCTAACCCAGAAGACCTCAGAGGCCTCCACTGCAACCCCTAGCCCCAGCCAGCAGAAAAGAGAAAAGGCAGCATTCAGGGCAACATAGAAGGTTTTTAGAGGCCAGGTCTGAAATTTATGGTCTCATATAACTACAATGGGCTGGAAACTGCTCTCCCTGTAGATCAGGGAGGAAAAACCAAAAGTTAAACAGGGTTTTGTGTTCACATAGCCGTCCCCCACATACTCCATACCATCAGAGACATATCCTTACCTCAAACAACATGGTTACTGTATAGCATTGCTTTTTTTGAATGGAGATTATCCCATTTGTAATGTTGATGCTGAGATAAAAGGATATTCATGCCTTAATATATGCCATGGTCCACTTTCAAGGCTATTCAACATAGTTGTTCCTATATCGTTACTGGTAGGCATATGGTGTATCTGGGATTTCGTGAAGTAACAAGATTATTTGCAGGTTGGGTGATAGAAGTCAAACATTTATTCTGTTACAGAAGATGGTTAAGAAACCTAAGGGTAATGTATTTGGATACTGCCTCTAGGCATTTGGAGGATTTCTTCTTCCTGTCTGAAAGGTCCATCCAAATGGCTTAAAATTAGGTGATTACAAATTCTTTGATACAACTTTGTCTAGGAAGTGGAACTTTATTCCACTCATCCTGACTGTAAGCTGGGCTTAGTGAATTGTTTCTAAGGAACAGAGTATTTAAAGGAAAAAATAATAACTTTTTAGTGGAGAAATCTGGCAGATACCACTTTAACCAAGTGATCAGAGTGTTAACATTATTACTAGTGTCATGTTGGTAGCATATACCCCTGATATGATGTGATGAAAGGTCATTTCATCTCCGTAGTATTCTTTCCCCAAACCCATTACCCCAGTCTAATCATGAGAAAACATCATACAAACACCAACTAAGGGACATTCTACAAAATATCTGACCACTGTTCTTCAAAAGTGTCCAAGCTGTCAAAGATGAGGAAAGACTGTTACTCAAAGGCCTGAGAAACTGTCACAGATTGGAGGAGATCAAAGAGAAATGGCAACTAAATGTAATGTGGGATCCTGGATTGGATCCTAGAATAGAAAAATGACATTAGCGAATAAACTGGAGAAATCTGGATAAAACCCATTGTTTAGTTAATACTATTGTGCCGATGTTAATTTCTGTTTTGATAAATGTGCCATGGATATACAAAATGTTAGCATCAGCATATGGAAAACTCTGTATTATTTTTGCATTTATTCTGTAAATCTAAGATTATTTCAATATTAACAGCTAAAAACAAAACTAAGAATGAAATTAAAAAATTAGATGATTAGCCTGAGGACAGAAACACAGTTAACAACAACAGAGACAGAATTTCAAGGGTAGAAGAGACATTTTATTTTATTTTTTATTTTTTAAAGATTGATTGATTCAGAGAAAGACAGCATGAGTGGGAGGGGCAGAGGGAAAGGGAGATAGAATCTCAGGCAGACTCCACACTGAGTGCGGAACCCGATGCGGGGTTCCATCCCAGGACCCTGAGATCATGACCTGAGCAAAAACCAAGAGTTGGACACTTAACTGACTGTACCACCCAGGTGCTCTAGAAAAGACATTTTAGATCATCCCAATGTATCAATTTATTTGGAAGAGGAAAATAAGGCTAACAGATGCAAATCGAATTGCCAAATATTTCAGAGGAAATAGATAGTACCTGCCTCAACATGAAGGGTTTATTACTCTTAACCCAATGCCCTTGTCCCAGATTATTCCTGGGTGCTTGTTTGTGGGGAGAAGGGAGAATCACAGCATCGATGGGACAATCACACAATAATACATTTATGGACTATTAATTTTAATTTTTCTGGTTAATTCCTAATCCATAGGAACTATGGTTCAATCCCCCCCTTCACAGACATACACATGCGCACACACACATATCCCTTTCCCCACAGCATGTTACGTGCAGTCCTACCAGATAAGTTTTATTATTCCTGGTTTGTAGAAGAGTAGAATGAGACTTGAATAAATTCAGTGACCTGCCAAGGTTTCATGCCAAATAATTACCAAACTCTGGATTGAAGCCTCTGTCTAGAACCTACGCTCAAGCTCTTTCTATTATACTCTGGTGCTTCCTTTCCTGAGAAGAGGAGTGGAGAAGCCCCTGGAAAAGATGAGAGAGGAATATCTAGAAGAGTCAGCTGGGTGAGTGGCAAGGGTTTATTGTAAAATATTTCTCAGGGTATCAGAACTGTAATTTATGCCCCTAAGTTTCTGAAAAGGTCTTAAGTGAATAAGTGAGACGGAGGCAAAATGGGCCAGTTTTCTGTAGTTTTAGGAGCTTTCCTTCAGAAAAAGGATTCAAATAGCTTATTTTATTCCTTTGAGTAACTTTCTGTATGATCAAAATATTTAGGTACGTGGTATATGAATCTGGTGAGACAATAGTATTGGGTCTTGCTTCAACCCTGAAAGTATATAACAATAACACTGAACACTGACTGTATCTTTCTTCTGTGCCTAGCACTGTAATATATTACATTTATTATTTTTATTTCACACCACGAATTAGGAAGGGAAATGATATCTCCATTTTATGAAAGAGGAGACTGAGGACCTTTTACCAGGGGCGCCTCTCACCCCTATGCCAAATACAAAACTAATACCATTTATGTGAGGCAGTTGGTATAAAAACATGTTTATCGGTAACAGTGTTGCCAAAGGCAGACATGACTCTTCTAATAGATTTCTGTCACCAATCCATTTCATACATGTGTGCAGCCATTTCCAGGTATTGTATAACAAAACATCGATTAAGTTAGAGACCTTTTCGACAACCTATTTAATTGCTGGAAATTTAGAAGAAATATAAGGAAGGAAATGGACTGCAATTCAGCTTGTGGGATTCTTCACCTTTCCATTCATCCCTGTCTCCTTGAGGTTAAGACTGTGGCTTCTTGAGTCTCCTAGTGTCTCTGGGAGACCACCCCGAACCACCTGGAAGACTCCTGGGGATATGAAGAGGCCTCACAGAATGACACTGACATAACACCTTTTTCACTTCCTGGTGAAGGCCCTAGCAGCAACTGGTGGGCTCAGGTCTTTGGCCCATCAGTGATGAATACGGTGCTGAGACATTATCTTTGCCTTTCATCACCAACCAGAACTCCCTCATTTATCACTGGAGCTGAATAAAGACCGTAGCTGATCTCCAAACTCTCCTTACCAGGCCTACGTTGTTAGGAGCTCTGGGCCCAGAACTCCTGTCAATTCATGCATATCTACAAATACTTCTCTCCTAGATAGTGTATTAGTTGACAGGTTTTCTGTTATTATTTTTATTACTATTTTATATGGTACTTTTTATACTTACATGGACAACACTGTTCTCTACCATAGGGGAGTAATAGGGGAAACCTCTTGTAGTCAAGTGCTAAAGAGAAAGGAAATAATCTATTCCAATAAAATGCAGACTGTTACTTTCTTTTGCCTCCCCACTGACTGTTCAGCTTGAGTTAATTTCTCACTGATAACAGCTGATGTCCTGTCTTGAGTATCTCCCTGTCACCACTGTAAAAGGGAGAAAGCCAAATGAGAGAAATTAAACAGAGCTTCAGGTGCTTTAATGAAAGTGTGTAATTTACGTAAGTTGGAATCAAGCTCTGAAAAGTAGGGAGACACATACTTTCTATTTCTTTAGCGTTATTTAGCAAAAGATAAGCTATGGTGAAAGGAAAGGTTATGGCTGCCCCCATTTGGTGACCAACATTCTTCACCATTCTCTGTTGTGTGTCTCATGCTCATAAATATTAAAATATGGTATAATCAATTATAATCAACCAACACTTATTCAGCACTTACTAAGTACCAACCATCAGGCTAAGAGTTAGGGAAATGATTTAGACATAGTTCCTGTCCTCTTTAGAAGAAAGATAAAGGTAAACAGACAAGTTACACATCCATAGAAGTTCATACAAAGTAGAGAGAAGGGAGTAATTAGCCAGAAAGACTGGAATTTGAAGACTGGGTAGGATTTCACCTAGAAGAAGAGCAACTGCAGAATGTCAGATATGCTAAAAGTACAGCATTTGTGGGGCATGATGGTGGACTAACAAGGTATGTTCAGGGAACTCTAAAGAGCTTTTCCTAAATGTTAGGGGGACAAGGGCCAGGTGTGAGGGTGGGGATGTGGTAGGAAACATTGCCAAAGAGGTAAGCAGAGACTAGATCGTTGAGGCCAGTCAGAATTCATTAAATACTCAGCACTTATATATAAGGCACTATGTGGGATACCAAAAATGTGTCTTAGATCTACTTAGATCTACTTACTTATATATAAGGCACTATGTGGGATACCAAAAATGTGTCTTAAATCTACTTAGATCCTTTGCTGCTCTTGAAGAATTTATGATCAAATTGGGAAGAGAAGCCAACATACATGAGGCAATTAAAACACAATTAAGAAGTCAATGATGCTTTATTGATTCTAAGTGCAGTTGGAATTCAAAGAAGATACAGAAATCATTACAGTCTCTGATAATCAAAGAATTAAAAAGAAGGTTGGATTTGTACTGCCCCTTGACAAATGGGAAGGCTTAGTTCAGGAGGTCTTAACCGACCAGTACCACCCCCTAGCGGACATTTGGAGATGTATAGGTTTATTTTTAAACGGAGGCTCACTTAGGTCATTCATTGGGCCAGAGAGGCTAAATGCCTTGCAATCCATGGGAAAGAATTACTCAATCAAGAATTGTCCCTCTCAAAACTACTGGTGCCCCCATTCAGAAGCACTAATTAGATAAATAGAGGGCAGAAAGAGTAGATTCCAGATGTTGAGAATAAAACAAATATAAGAATTACAGGTACATTACTGTTGGTCATTAACAAGATTCAATTGGATAATTCAGAAAAAGAATCTATTTTTAAAATTTCTCACTTTCTCAGTTTATTTCAGAAAATTCATGATTACCTAGGCCTTTTATCAGGATTGCAAACTCAAATGCTATTAGGGGTTAGACAAAACACATAAATAGGTAAATTGGTGATTTAACTAGGATGACCCCTCCCCCAATGCTGCAAGGCTATTTGAGATGTATGGCAGCTCAGCACTATGGCTGTCTTACCCCTAACCAAGCAGTATGTGCTCTTTCTCCTGCATCTACCATGGGATGAATCCAACTGTCTCAGTTTCAACTGCTGATGTCACTTCTTCTTACATTATGGTTTCTGTCTGCTCTTAGCTTTTGCTTACTATTCTCTTTCAGATTCTTCCCCCATAACTAACTATCAAATGTTTACATGTCACTTTCAACCCCCCCTCAAAGTGGGTACCTGATCAGTTTGCCTGAGGCTCCTTCCCTGATGGACAAAGCCTGAGTCCACCTTGTGGGTCATTGGCTGACTTGTACATTACTTTCTTTCTAGCCTCGAGTTAGGTCCTCCCCCATCAGTTAGCTGTAGACACAATGGTGTGGTCATACACATGGCTCAGGGGGACCCATGCAAAAGGAAGTGGGCCACACCCTCAACAACAAATGGGGTGGCTTTTCAACAATGACTCTGGCTATATGAAACTAAGGAGGTTTAATTGAAGTGGAGCTGCAGGATCTGCTACTCACAGTGCAGTAAAAAGGAAAAAAAAATCAAAGCCAACTTTGATGAGCACAAAGTGTGGAACAGACTGCTCACAATTTAGAACTCTTCTGTCACATTTATGCATATAGACTGTGGTCACTTTCAAATTCAGGTGGCATTATTTTCAGATATCAAGGTCATGGGCTTACTGTCACTTCAAAGTCACCAACTAAAAAATTTAACTCATAGATTTCTATCAGCACTAAATCACCCTCCAAGCTTCTCTATTTCTACCATAGTATTAGAGATTTTATAGGGAGTAGAGAACAAATTGTTAAGGGGAATAAATCATGGCTGTGAATTGCAAATATCCTAGGCTCCACTTGTTAGAATGCCCCAGGGTCAAGATTGATGGAGAGAAATAACCATGTAAACCATATAAAACAAAATTTATAACCTGATGGACTGCTAGCCAAATTGGGCCAGGAAATGTTTTTCATTTTGATGAGTACTGTATATTGTAAGCATTTGAATTAGAATATGAATACAGATAAAGGCATGTGAAGTAGAGATTTTAACAGCCTCCACAATCCAGAAGGGGCTTGCTAAAGAAGGAGCCATAGATAAGTACCAGCTCACAGGAGATGAAGTGCAAGTGTAACACCAAAGTAGGACAGGGTGATGAGGTCAGGTGGGAAACATTTTGTTTGGCTCATACTTTCAAATGCTCACAGTGCACTTCTTATAAGGTGGTCACGCTCTCCAGCCACTCTATGACACCTAGTCACATGGCTGTCTCTTTCACCTGAATGTGGGACTGGTCTAGGGGGAAAAATAAATGTGCATTTACAAGTCTAATTAAAACACACACTGTCAGCAACACTATACTGAAAGCCCCATTAAGCATCTTATGAATGCCCAAGAGTGCCCCTGCCCATGTTTGGAGTGACACATTTTGGCTTGACTGGTGACAATTAGGATCAGACCCAGGACACTGGAGAATATGCACTGCATCCCATATGGCCTACTGTGTAGGTAGATGGTTCCCGGGTGCTTGAAACTCAGTGAAAAAGGTCTGGGTAGGAATTAGATGAAAATGATGGAGAATACAAATTAGCACACTATAGATGGATCTTTATCATGTATGGCCACATTATGGATTGGATTCAACTGTCAGATGGTTATGTATTATTCATGATCAAATTCAGGGTAAAGTTACCAGATGGCAAAGGCATATTCATGGTCAGATCATAGTTGTTAGATTAATTATAAATCTACATAAGAATTGGATAATAATCATTTAGACTGCTCTCAAAAGGATACTCTGTAGATCGTCTAATCAAAAATATTTTTAAAATAAGGTGCATAGGTTATTAGGTGACATTAAACATTTCATGTTGCCATAAGTTACTTTCCAAAAAGACTTTCTATAACATAAGAAAATTTCAGATTTCACTAACCTGTGGCTTTGGTCTTAATGTTTGATAGAGCTGGTGGTAAAAATGCCATTTCTTTAAAGGAGTTTAGATGATTTACACTAAATGGAATGTTAAGGGACGGTGGAACTCTGTTAGACAGTAACAGTGTTTTCATCTGCATAGCTACAACTCATCATGTACAAAAAGGTTCTACCTAAATGTCATTAGCATCCCTGTGGGCTGGACATCTTCTGATTGCTTCCCCAAATCCTCTCTCTATTGTTCCCCACCCTGCATTGTGCTCAATGAGGATACTTTGTATGGGTCATATCAGTGAGCTCTTTGGTCTTCTGGATTCCAGCTGCTTCACCCTTGAATAGCATCAGTGGGAGATGGGGCTTGGAAAGAGCAAATATTTGCTTGGGTCCCTCCCTTTCGAATATCTTCAGGGTAGCTGCCTCCAGTACAAATGCCACAGCTCCTGTTAGGTGGTCCTCTCCAACACACCTTTTCTATCTGAAGGGTTTTCTTTCTGAAAACTTCATTGGTGATTGTGGTTTTCTGCTATTACTAGCCCTGGGGTTGTTACCTTTTGTGGTTTCCCTACAACCTGCCCATACCTTTGTAAATAGTCGTCTTATTAAATTCTGCTTAACTACCTACTTTGAGGGTGCCATCTAGTTTCTGTAAAGATCCAGAATGAACTATACCTTAAGCACAGAACCATAATATCAAAGGTTAGCTTGGCTACGATGGAATGTAGACATGATCTATTCAATCCTTCCCACTTTAATAATGAGGACATTGAGGTAGAGAGATGTCAAGGGATTTGACCAAAGTCACCAGCTACTATGTGACAGACTAGGGACTAGAACCCAAATACTCTGAACCTCTTCAGTGCATTTTCTACAGCAGACTCCCCTGTGAAGGTCATGGGAACCACAGGTATTCACTGAAGGTGTCTGTCAAGGAAAGTTAGCCCCAAGGGGTTGGTCAGTAGAGAGATTTCCTACACACAGCAGCTTATGGTCAGGAGGTTATCAATAGTTCCAGGAAGACACTCAGTAAGAAGACTGGTGTAGTGAAAATCCGGAGATCCATATGGTAACTTGGAGAGTAGTTTCCAAATATCCTAGCTAAACTCGGATCCCAGAATGTTACCCCAGTCGGGAGGGAGAGGATAAAGGGGGAAATGCATGAAATGGGACCTTTATCTCTCAGGACTCAGGTGTTGTCCACAGACAGGTGGAGGGGCTGGGCAGGGGGATGGTTGCAATTAGGCGAGACAGGTGTCACTAAACAGGCATGAGAGAAGAGAGATGGGGTAAGATAATTACCACAAATTGAATATCTATGTGCCAGGAACTGCACTGTTTTACATTCATTATTTTATATAATCCTAACCATAACCTTCATTTCACAGATGAGAACAAAAAGATTCAAGCAAAAAGAAATTATACCTGTAGGGAGTGGGAGGCAAGCCCCAGAGGAGACCTGGAATTCAATATGCACTGAGAACAGTGACAGTAGCAATAAAGATGATAAAATGTTTGTTATTGCCTGTCACTGACTAGGATGCTGGGGATGGAGGAGATCAGGAAAGAAGCACCATGAACTAGAAAGATCTAGCTGCTGCCATAGTGTCCTATCGGATGTGGGGCTATGGACATGGGACAGTACAAAAATGACTAGAACATAGTTTGAAAGTGTTATGATTTGGAAGGACAGGTACCATGGGGGTACAGAGGAGGAGCAAGCAACACAGGCAGGGGAGGGCATGAGGCAATGAAGGCACAGAGGAAGTGACACCTGAGTTAACAACTGAAGGATGAAGATGAGTTGGCAGATGAAGTGGAAGGGAAATGTGTTTCAGGTAGAGGGAACAGCATGTGCAAAGGCCTGCTGATAAGAGAACTCCTGGCAAGCAGTGCCTGGGTGGCTCAGTTGGTTAAGCATCTGCCTTTGGCTCAGGTCATGATCCCGGGGTCCTGGATCAGGCTCTGCATTGGGCTCCCTGCTCAGTGGGGAGTCTGCTTCTCCCTCCCCACTACTCCTGCTCTTTCTCTCTCTTTCAAATAAATGGATAAATTCTTAAGAGAGAGAGAGAGAACTCCTGGCAAATAAGTACATTGGAGCTGATCATTAGGGATAGTGGGAAGTGAAAGGGGCAAGGCTGCCAAGCTAAGTCAAAGATAGTATAGGCCGAGCCTGTAGGTCATTTTAAGGAATTTGGATCTTTTTCCCCTCAGAGCATTAGAAAGACACTGAGAGTTCTATTATATGGAGATGACATGACCAGATTTCCTGGGGTCACTGATCCTTGGACAGAGATTGCTCTCTGCTCTGGTTTTGTTGGGTGAAGGACAAGACCGCACTGTGTTTAGGGTAGGGCTATGAGGCAGCCAGCATGTGGCTGAGCTCACGGGGGTCCATGGTTGTTCATCATCCTTGACTGAGAGCCAGGCCCCTCCAGGGGTCCCCAGCAGTTCTAGTTACGGCCAGTGCTTTGCTGTGTGTGCCAGTCCACTTGACACTCTCTGTCTAGCTCCAAGAAATCTCAATTTACTTTTCCATCTTGCTTCCTTTAGTGTTTTGTCCTGTTTTAAAGGAGAACCCAAGATATTGTTCAACAGAGGTGGTGAATTATTTTCATAGTGTGATATTATAAGTACAGATCTTCCTTGACTTACAATGGGGTTATGTCCCATAAGCCCATTGTAAACTGAAAATACCATAGGTTTGAATATGCGTTTTATACACCCAGCCTACTGAACATCATAGCTTAGCCTAGCCTACCTTACATGTGCTCAAAACACTTATATTAGCCTACAGTTGGGCAAAGTCATCTAACACAAAGCCTATTTTATAATAAAGTGTTGATTATTTCACATAATGTATTGAATGCTGTACTGAAAGTGAAAAACAGAATGGCTGTATGGGTACAGAATGTTTGTCGGTGTATTGGTTGTTCACCCTCATGACCATGGGGCTGACTGGGAGCTGTGGCCCGTGGCTACTGCCCAGCAACACAAGAGGGTATCATACTGCCTATTACCTGTCTAGGAAAAGATTGAGATTCAAAATTTGAATTATGGTTTCTACTGAAGCGTGTATCCCTTTTGTACCATGGTAGAGCTGAAAAATTGTAAGTCGAACCATCAAAAGTCGGGGACCACCTGCAGTTGCTATCTCTTTTTAATTAACCTTTGTGTTTTGTTTGCTTTTCCTTTTCCATTCAGTAGTCTAGCACTGAGCTGGAACAATGGCTCAGGATATTCATCTGCCTTGGATCGACTTGGAAAACTTGACCTTGAATTTGGATCTGGTCATGTGATACAATCAGAACTTGCTAAACTTTGGGAGCCACAGCAATGATAGGAAAAGTATTGCCAGGTAGGAAAAAGGCAGAAAGGATATCCCTTTGTAAAATGTGAATGGATACAAGACTGAAACCTTGGCTGTACTCATATGTGCATTAAGCTGTCCAGAGAAGTTACTTGAAAGATGCTTAATGAATAAAAGAGAGAAGTGCTTGGCTATTCTTTATAACCAAAGCAAAATATTCCTAAGTTAATATCTACCCTTACATGTACATTTCCCCCATTCCTCTCTTCTCTTTTTTTTTCCTATTCCATTCTATTTAAAAGGAAAATGCTAGTTACAAGCCACTAAATTGATTTCAGAACTCACTAATGATTGGATTATAACCTGCAGTTTGAGAAACACTGTTAGAGGATTTAACCAAAATGTATTTTTCCTAGCATCCCATTATGGCAAAGAAACTGATGCTGCTTGAACTATGGAGTTAATATGTCCTACCTAATTGCTTGGGTATCTGAGGATTGGTGAAGATTTCCACAGAGACTCTTGCCTCATTGGAAGGGTAGCAATACCATTTCTTAAAGGAAGCACACTGTTATGTGGCATGGGATGGTAAACCCTTGAATCCCACTCTATTTGGGAGGATGGTTAGTAGTGTTTGATATTGTGTAATGGTTCCTTCCCATGAGAAATCTGTTTTCAGTTCAAACTCTAATCAGAGAGGTATTCCTCTGACTGAAACAAATGATATGGTATATATACTGCTGATCAGTAACTCAGAAAAAGCTGATCAGAATTCAGAATGCTGAGATCAGAGAGAGAAAAGTACAGAAGAGGTGCCTTTTCTATGTTCTAAAGGAACTGGAAGTCTGCATTTTTCAGATCCTATTGAAGGAAGTAGCATTCATGTTAATTCTTAGTCCTGAAAATAAAGGGATGAGTAGAGACTTGAGAATTTTTCATGTGCCACGATGGAAGTATGAAAACCTTTTCAGTCCCAGCTGGTGTGGAATAAAACCATGGAAATGACGAGCCCCTGGGAAGAGGATCAGAACAGTAAAGGTAAGAAGATAAACCCGATGGAAC
>NW_022589715.1:2770810-2856652 GCF_004348235.1 Phoca vitulina | reverse complement strand
CTCTGTCAAATAAATAAATAAAATCTTAAAAAAAAAAAAGAAAGAAAAAAAAGAAATTTTGTCATCAATAAATTCTGGCTTTAGGGGTGCCTGGATGACTCAGCTGTTTAAATATCCGACTCTTGATTTCAGCTCAGGTCATGATCTCAGGGTCCTGAGATTGAGCCCTGCATTGGGTTCTGAGCTCAGCAGGGAGTCTGCTTAGAGTCTCTCTCTGCTTCTCCCTCTCTCTGCTTCTCTTTCTCCCCCCACCCCCGCCCCATGCTCTCTCTCTAAAATAAATAAATAAATCTTTTAAAAAATCATACCAAAATTTCAAGTGATTAGGCAAATTGCTTAATCCATTTTTATGTATTTGCTTTTGTTTTTTCATTCTTGCAACAGGAAGAATAATAGCTCCTAACCTTTTTTATGAAGATTAATAAAATATCCCATATCAAGAACTTGGGACAGAGTCTAAAACAAGCAATCGGTCCTTACATCAGTTACTAATGCCACTGTTTTAGAATTGATAGAATTACTGATTAGATTTGAAGAAAAGAAGAAGAACTCAAAGAGCTTTGGCTTGAATATTGGATAAATACTCAATATACATAAGATTTGATGGTGATGAAAGACAGAGGGGGCTGAAGAGCTCTTTCCTGGAAATAATTCATTTGAAATACCTGTTAGATATCCAAATACAGTTGTTGAGAAGTAAGTTGGTTATGTGAGTGTGAACTTATGGCACAGATTATAACTACAGATATTATTATGGAAATCATCTTCAGATAAATAAATAGTATATAATGGATTCAGTTAGAAAGCCTGCTTTGAGAAAATCTATAGGAAGAATTAAAAACCAAGGATAGAGTTCTGATACACTATTTTGAGATGATACAGCAAGCATAGTGACAAGGACATATTTATTATGGAGTGGAATATAAAATTTATATTAATTTTAAAGTTAAAATAAGGATAATTAAAAGATGTTCTATGCTAATATGTTATAGCGTTGGTCTAGATTCCTTGACCTCTGGGGATAAATGCTCTTGTTTCTAAACTTTTAGGCATTATGGAGAAAATATTTAAGAAGCATGCTACTTTCTCTAAGAGAAACTATTTTCCATATCTCACAATGAAAGTCAACTCTGACCTGTAGATCTACATGCTTGGCATCACAAGGTCATCTAAATCCCAAGAATGAAAAGGTTTCTCAAATAAAGAGATGAAGAGGGCACTGCATTGTCCATATTGTGAGTCCCTCTCTCCCCAGCTATTGGTTCTTCATCTTTCACTATTAACTTCTTCTAGAGGTTTTTTATAGGAAACAAGAACTTTCTGTCTTTGAAAATTTCAAAATGTTAAAGAAAAGAACTTGTAATATTTCTAAAATTAATTAATCTTAGTTAATTTAATAAATGAAAAAGAAAATATTCAGAGATCATATTATCTCAAGATATTATATGCAGTATTCTATTTCTACTATTAAGGAAGTATAGTTTCCCATTTAAATATGGATGCTCCTTATTAAAATATAATACTAACAAATTACATTTAATGGGCACATACTATATATTAACATTGTAATAACAGCTTTACAAAGATAATCTTTCAGATGATTAATATTAATCCACAAACAGATGTATCTGTCTGAAAAAAAAAAAAAAAAAGGAATGTAATGAGAAAAGAAGGTAAGATCAAGAATACTGTAGCAGGAGCTCCAGGAAGCAGGGGGTAGAACACTGACACACAGATCCTCAAAGTTGCCCTAGGAGTTGATAACACCAGAAACGAGATGGAGATAAAAAATGAAGACCACCTTCCCCAACTCCCCATGATAGTTTAGGTCTTTGTGTTAAAAGAAACACAATAGTCTAGTGGTAAAAAACAAAAAATGCACTGGGTTCATACAGACCAAAGTTGGTATTGTCCACTTGGTAACCATGGAACTTTGGACAAGTTACTTACTTTTCTTGAGCTTACGTTTCTCCCATTTGTAAAAGAGTGATAAGCATTTACCTCAGTTCATACCTGGAGGACAAAATAAGATAATAAATGAGCAGAAGACTTAACATACAGTAAGCTGTCAGTAAATGTTCATTATTATTACTGTTCAGAAAATGACAGGACAGTCTGATTATCTTTTATTACTTTCATTTAAATAGCAATAGAGCCAACCCTTAATCAACCTTGTAAGGGGAAGTGATGACACAAATATTTTGTGATATATTCAATGTAGGTGCTCAGAAGTAACCCTAATAACATACAGGGAGGAAACTGGAAGTGAGCTGCCATCACAACAAGGGCAGCTAAAGTTTTAAAGTCGTTCATAGCCAAATTATACTCCCAGAATCAGCTCAGTTGCATTTTACCTAATTTTCCATATATTACTTAAGAGCAAAGCATTCCTCAGTAGTGATGCATCTGATGAAATACTGCAAATGTGCCCATATTATGAAGAATTAAGTTTAACTACTTAATATTTATTATAGCACTTTCTTTTAGAACAGTAAAAAAGGAGTGATTCTGAACTCCTATGGAGAACCTCATCTAGGGATGGGTAATGTTTTACTTACCCCACTGGCAGTAAAGAGCTCTCTGCTGGAGTTGAAAGAACTCTCCCAGAAACCAGACTGCAATTTCAAATGAGGAGCTGCATATATTCAAAGTTAATCTAAAACTCCAGCATTTTTTTAGGTGGGTGGCCATATAAAAAACAACTAAAGCAAAACTATTTTATTTTCCTGCAAAAAAAATAATTTGGAAGTTACCCAACTTTAAACCTATGAACACTATCAAGGGCTGGCTTTATAAATTTAAGTCTCCTGAATACTCACTCACATTCAGTCCTTACCAACACCAGCCACAACATGCATGCCCCCCCCACCCTATTGTTACAAGAATCATAAATCTCCAAGATGAACAATTACTTTCTAAGGATATTCAAAGAGCTTTGTCTTCCTGAGTCTTCTCTGCCTTTCTAATATCCAAAAGTGTTCATGCCAGCAAGGAAAGACTCATGAGTATTTGTGCACTGTTTAGTGCTCATGTATTAATCTCACAAAACTATTGAAAAAGTAAGATTCCTTTAAACATTAAATGATTCTCTTCTAAATATTGCAGTGCTTTCTTACATGCAATAAATCAGATTTAAATAAAAAATTTCATGCTTTTCCAAATATTTGACAAAATCTATAATTTTATTTAATTTCTTCTAAAAACTGAGCTGAAATTGCAAGTCTTATATATCTGATAGCCTACATTGTTCAACTATCTTAAAACTCCATCAGCATACATACATGTATTACAATGATTACAAACCATATTACATTCTTACAGAGAGCTATAACAATAGAAAGGGTTCATAAAATTTTTAATTTACTACTTTTTATCATCATCATATCATAAATAATCATCATCATCATGTTTTTTTTTTATTCTTTTTGATTCTTATATGTCTTCTTGAGGTTTTGGTAAGCTTACTAGACCACAAGAAAAAGAAAAAGAGAGTTGTAATTGTTCCTTTTCCAAGAGAAAATGTTCAAACAGATACCAATATAATGATTTTTTTCCTTCTCAACTCAGGATTCAGTTTCAGCAGACTAAACATCTGGATTATTTCACTGACACTGCCTAAAATCCAGGATACAAATTAAAAAAAAAAGCAAAACACAACTTTTCAATGTATTAATGAGCTAGCACGAAAGAAAGCAATTCTCAGATCAAAAGACTAAGTGAAGGTGGGAACCCAGCTAGATAAGCAGAGCTTTGTGCCAAGTTTGTCGCCCTAAAGACATTTGCTAAACAATAAGACCTTGAGTTTTGATTTACCCAGTCTCAGAGTACATAGAAAATCCAAATTGGAGGATGTATTAATCCATGAAATGATCCATGAAACTAGGAATACAAGGTCTACACAATTAATATTAGGGAGAAAGCAAAAATAAAATATAAACATGAGAACAATCTATAATTTCATGTCTAGTTATTAGGAAGAATAGGAGGAAGGGCAGGAGAAAGCCCCTGAGTAATTGGAACAGCATGGGAGCATTCAGCCAGTTTTTTGGCCAAGTATATATCACACAGTGGTCTAAAAACCCTCAGGAGAAGAAATTGGTTTACATGAACCAGCACTGGTGTCTTCTGTCTCCTAGAAACAGTAATGCAAAGCTCTAGAGGAAACCAACTTTATCTCATACCTCAAAGATTTCCATATTTCCAAATTTTATGGGAAATGAGCAATTCACAGTAAAAATAAATAAATTAGTAAGTAAGAAATGGGGAAGGGTGAACATCGGAGAGAACAAGCAATGTATTGTGTTTCTGTCCTTGTTTGGAGACTCTGCATCTTCTCACTTTCCTAGGTAAGGTTTACATGAGCCATAGCCTTGGCCTGCAGTTTATCACAGGCTGTTCCCAACCTTCCTATAAATGTATGGGAGGAAGTTTCAGGATGAGAAATTCCAAGCAAACCTCTGATGTCAAGTAGTGGCCAGAACTCCACTGTCCTCTGTCCAGTGAGGCTCTTCAAATCTTCGATCTCCCTTCTATAGATCAGATTGCAGCCCCTGTTCCTAATTCTAGTCTAGAGTGCAGCAAGATCATATTTCAGTCATCTTTCCTCTTTGCGTTTCCATTCTGTTATCACTGATAAATTTGTTCATATTTTTACTTTTTTTCCTTTTATATATTGTTATGGACTAGATATTTGTGTCTCCTCCAGATTTGTATGTTGAAGTCCTAGTACTCAATATGATGGTATTTAAAGATGGGACCTTTGGGGCGTAATTAGGGTTAATTAAATCTTGAGGGCAGGCCCTCCTGATGGGATTAGTGGTCTTACTCAAGGAGGAAGTTCGAGAACTCCCTCTCCACATGCACACACTGAAGAAAGGCATGGTGAGGACATAATGAGAGGAAGCCAGGACTAAATCAGCCGGCACCTTGGTATTTTGTTAAAAACAGCCCAAGATGACTAAGGCATATACTATCCACATTTGATGGGTATTTATAAGGAAGTGTCCTAATTACTTATTGCCTTAGTGAGTAATTTTTCTTGTCAATTTAGTGATAAATGAATGAAAACAAGAACAGTAAAACCGAGTCCTGGCCAAGGCACAGATAGAACTTGAGTGCTCTCCTAGTGGGGTTATAGGTTGACATTTCTTCTGTGAAAATTATATTAACAGTATGCTGTAAAACACTTTTACTTGTTAATCCTCTCTCTCAGGATGTGTCCTAAGGTTAGAATTAGAGATGGAAAAGATTCACTTCCAGACAGATTCCCCATTATATTTGTTAAAACAGACTCTTAGCCGGCATCTAAAAACAAAAAGCCAGCAGCTTGACACAGAGCTATGTTATTGTTTACTTTCCACTATTAGATAAGTTACTACAACATTAAGTTATTGCTACATGGACCTTCACTCACTGTTCAACAAATGCATCCAAAACCTGGCTATGTGCCAAATTGATGTCCCCAGCAAGAGCACTTCCCTCAAAGCCAGGCTTGTATGACTTCTACCTATTGGACCCTCAATTTGAAAGTCTGATAAGCATCTCAACTTAATATGCCCTGAACTGACTTCTCTTCCCACAGCTTCACACTGCTCAGGCTGACAGCTTGGATCATTCTTCATTCCCATTACTTTCTCACCCTTCACATTGGGTACATGGGCAAATTCTCTCAGCTCCACCCTCACTTTTTAACCTCCTCTGCTGCTACCAGCCTTTGAGAAGCTACCATTATATCTCACGGATTAATGCAAAAGCCGAACTGGACTCCCTTACTCATGCTTTGTTCCTATAGTTTAATTCATCACTGTGCATAGAGTGATAATTTTAAAACGAGTCAGGAGAGGTTACATCTTATATCAAAACCCTCCAAGAGCTCCCCGTCCTCCTCAGAATAAAAGCCGTTGTGCTTTCGGTGGCTCATAAGCCCTGCATGGTCTGGCTCAACACCACTTCCGGCTCTGTCTCCAACACCCCTCCCCCATGCTAAGTACTTACGGTGTTCAAAGTTACACTTGCCTCCTTGATATTCCTTGGCCATATCAAACATACACCTGCCTCAGGGCCTTTTATCCTTCCTTTCCCTCTAGCCAGAATCCCCTCTCCTTGACATCTACCAGACTTACTTCCTCCCATCTGCAAGTATCTGCTCAAATACCTTTTTTTTTTTTTTTTGGTGACACATTCCTTTTCCACCCTATGTATAGTTGTACACATCCAGTACTGCTTTTCTCTTTCCTTTTCTTTACATTTCCTCATAACTTATATCCCTTTTAATATATTGTATATTCTTATGTAATTGATTGTTAGTTGGTTATTTTCTGCCTCTACTGACTAAACAGAAAAATCCACCTGTGCAAGGATTTTTTTTTTTTTTTTTTTTGGCTTATGACAAAACAGTTTACTAATTATTGGTTAGTGAATAAATCAAGTACTGGTTTATTTGTGGCATCTACTTTTTTATAGTGTAGGATCTCATATCCTACTAAAAATCTGCCAACCCAAGTGAAAAATACACTGATGTTCTAAAGAAATATTTTCAAAAAAATTTTTTTCAGTAGAAAAGTCCTTTTTCACACTTGATGATATGGAAGTACCACAGCCCCCTACTTCAAATGGATGCTACAGAATTTGGTAATGAAAGTATCACCTGGAGGTTGATATGGCCCAGTTGCTTAAGAAACCTAGAACATCATTCTGTGTCCAAGACAAAAAAAAAAAAAAACAACTTTGCTTGATCAGGGAGTGGTGATGGAGAATGAGCCAGTAGTGACTGAGATTCACTTTCCACCAGTCTGTAAAGAATGGAACTCAGATTTATATTTCAACTGATTTTAGAAAAACATTGTGATGTGTCTTGCATTGTTTTGTTTGTCACATATTTATATTGCTTTTTGTATTACACATTTATATTAATATAAACATACTTATATTAGGATCTTAATAACGAATTTTATTAGGCACAAAAAGATCTATCTGTCCATTTGCATTTCTTGAACTTCCAGACCTCTGAAAGAACTATGATTCTGGAAGCAGTTCCTCTCAATCATTACATTCATTCCTACTCTTCTTAAAACACTTACTGTTTGTGGGTATTGCTCAGAAACAAAATATCTTGTCATAATCCCTAAGGAATCTGTAAATTTAACCAACCTTCTGTAAAAATTTAGGAGAAAGGCTTTGTTTGGTAATAGGTGTCTATAGACTTCAGCCATCTTTCAGGTAAAATGATTCTGAGGTTAAAAAAAAAAAGTCAGTACTATTTCCAAAACTGAGTCTTTAGAGGGGGACATAAAGACAAATATTCATACCACACACACTGATACTTTTTGTCGGAGTTAACTGTTTCAAGAACAGAGACCTTTTCTTAGAGGGGTTCATTGATATATTGTCAGCACCTAGTCTAGCGTTTGGCCCAGAAAAAAAAAATCAATATATTCTTACTAAATGAGTGAATGAGCCCCAGATACTCTTTTATTCTGACAGTTTATCATCTTAATACATTTAGAGAAGAGCAGTATTTTATTATAGTGAACTGGGAGGTAGTTTGGGTTGCTAATTAGATGTCACCAAGAAACTGAATTCCCACAGCCCGTATGTGCAGTACTGAAAACCTTGCTTTGGTTTCTTTGCTATCTTTTGTGTAATCATTTCCAATTATTGATTAATCTCTAAATTTGTGGTAGAAGAATTGACTTTTGAGGGCTGTGACATTATTTGTCCAAATTCTGGCATTCTTTTTCTTTTCTTTTTTTAATTCCTGCAATGATTTACTTTACACTTTTCTTTTTTTAAAGAAAACATTCCCCCCACACCAGCATCCTATTTTATTTCTTCTGCCATATTTGTTTTCCAGTAAGATTTGAAATTCAGATTCTCATTGAAAACCACCTATTTATAAACTACTTTTCCCTTCCATTCATGGCCTTAAGTCATCTGTTTGTATAGATTTATTAATGAGTCTTCAGTACATAATGACTTCATAATCATCCCTTAAAGTTGTGTTTTAATGGTTGTATTGTTCAAGGTATCAACTGGCAGGGTGGGATGGGATGAGGTATCAGGGAAAACAATATCTGGCATGCCAAATGTGAAACTCATAAGAACATCAATCCACTGACTAGAAAGAACTAACAGACTTCATCTTTTGTTCTGTTACATTTAAACAACAGTTAAAATATTTCCCATAAAAATCTGGACATGTAACATATCTTCAGATATTCTATCTGGAAAACCTGGGCCCATAGTCCTTATGGCAACACTTTAAAGGAGGTAAAGAGCAGCTACCTTCCTTCAAATGACCCAGTCAATAAAATCTCTAAATCATCTAGTTTCAAAAAAGAGAGAAAGATTTAATCATGGACATTATTGTCCTGGACCATGTTGGCGTTTGAGTTTGCAGCCTATATTATTGCAATCCATAATCTGCTAAATCTATAATTTAATATAGTCATTTGTGAATAAGAATGTAAACAAAATAATTCAGAGAAGTTTTATTGAACACCTGCTATAGTGAAATAGACTAGAACAAAATGCCTCGGTTCTCCAGAAGGTACATTCCTTGAGAATCATAGATAGGGTAGGTCTTATATTCTATTGGATTTTAGATGAAAGCAAGCCCAGAGCCTCTAAGTTGAAAGTAGCAGAAACAAAATTTGGAATACCACACAGATTTCTATATTGATCTAGAGGAAACTGCAGTTTTCTCAAGAGTACTGGTCATAGAATTCTAGCAACCATAAAGTACTAAAAATTCTTTTATATGGTAGCCTAAATTGATTTAATAGAGCACTATCAAATCAATTCATTCTCTTAACTCTTAGACTGCATTATCTTGATTTGAATTGTTGGTGAATCAGGCCATCTAGCAATTATAGGGATGCCTGGTGTATGATATATTATCCATAAGGCCAGCCACCTGAAGAATGGAGGCAGTTGTATAAAAGAAATTGTGAATGGAGCTCTCCATAAATTGAATACCACTGAATGATAAGTATTTGCAGGCACACTAAATGCATATCTTTATATCAAGGAAAGAATTATCACACACATTCATATGCATAAAAGATTGGAAATGTAGAAATTATAGTTCATATAGCAGTAACTAAACTGAATCTACTGTTTTAAGCAATCATTTAATATTTATGAGACAATCTTTAGCATTGTACATATATCTTTTATTCTCTTCAAGTTAAAATACTCTTTGGAAGTAAGTATGTGGTGAAGAGAAAGGCCATGTGTTTAGCATATACACAAAATATCTTGTTAATGGCTAATTGTAGCAGCTAATATATACTAAATGTTTCCTATGTCCTAGAGAGTCTGCAAAGAACTTTCTTTTTTTAAAAAAATTTTAATCAATTAATTTATTTGAGACAGCGAGAGAATACACAAGCAGGGGGAAGAAGAGGGACAAGCAGACTCCGCACTGAATGCGGAGCCCCATGCTGGGCTCGATCTCATGACCCCGAGATCATGACCTGAGCCAAAACCAAGAGTCTGATATTCCACCAACTAAGACACCCAGGTGTCCCTCAAAGAACTTTCCATTTATTATCTCATATAGCATTATGGGTAAGTTCTTATTGCAGGTGAGATAAATGAGGCTTGGAGAGATAGTATGACTTGCCCAGGCCACAAAAGTAATAAACACTGGAGCTGGGATTAGACTCTGGCATTCTCTAAATATTTTAAGCATCTGCTTGGTTTAGTAGCAGTGTCAGGAATACAAATACAAAAATAAATATATTACACATGGATTTTAAGTTTTATAGTCACACAATTACAGTACTATACAATAAAATAAAACTATAATAAAAAAGAATTTGCAATGCTCTGAGCATAGAAGCTTTCCATTTTTAGTTTATTAACAAAACTCAACGGCAAAAGCAGTAGCTCACAAAAGTGCAAATTTTAAACAGCGATGGGCATGTGTTTTAAACAACGGAAGTACATTTTTACATTGCTAATCAAGATGATCAGAGTTGAAGTAGGTCAGTCTGATGCCTCACCAAACATTCTTAAGTCCAGAAAAATCATTGTTTTGGTATTACAAATGTTACATCTTTGCCATTACACAGTGGATGTTGAAATCTGAAGAAGAACAAGGGAGGGGGGAGAAGAAATTAGAGAGAAGCAGAAGAGAAAATGGATATGGTTTTGGCAGATATATCCAATTATCTTCCAAATATTTATGACATCCTGACCAATGTCTATTCATTATAGAGCATCTATGTACCTTTGCTCATTTCCCTCAGAAAAGAAATAACCCCTTTAAACTTCTATTTTGTTTCAGGTATACATATTTTATAGTATTTCTTAAAGTCAGCTTCATATTATAATTATTTGTGAACCTGTTTCATTTTCTTTCTTTGACTATAAGTACTTTGAATCCAAACCTATGCGTTTTTTTTTTTAATAATTAAATGCATTTTTAATACATGGCCTATTCCAGTAAGCACTTGTTCCATTAAATTCACCTAATATGGTTTACCCAGGGCTACTAGAATAATTAAAAGGCATTAAATTTTTTAGAGTAAACTTCATATAAAATTCAGCAAGGACCCAGAGCTTTTCACATGAGTGAGCTTCTTGGGTCAGAGACAAAGGGTAGTTTGTTACTCATTAATAGCAATGGCCAAAAAATCATCATTTGTCAGTTTCCCTGACCTCCTGTTGCCACCGGGTGAGGGAAAGAGGGCCAGGTGACACCTGCACAGGCAATGGGTTGCAGGACAAGAGAGAAACTCTTGAGTTTATAGTGAACAGTAAACAAACTTGCCCTTTGCCCCAGAGGGAGACATTACTTTTTACACTGACATTATACTGAACGGTAAACAACCCTTCCCTGGTTCTGGAGATAGACACACTATCTTCAAAGGCTTTTGCTGTACAAATATCCTTGAAAACGTAGTCTTGACCAAAAAAAAAGACAGTCAGTCCCTTTGCTAGCAAGCCGTGCAGAAATGTGAGAGAGCCATGAAGGATTATATCCCAGCACCAGGGCTTTGAAAAACTACAGATAGAAGACTGGCATTCAGATCTCAGACAGTCATCATCTGATAGCACATTGTACTTTTTGCATCAATTGGATGATTTTGTTCGATGTTCAACACCATGTGTTGAAGCACATATGAAAAAGTACAAAATGCCTACCTAAACACTCAGGAGAATTCCAAATGTGAAAAAATCTTCACTTAAGAAGTTGTTGAGGGGCACCTGGGTGGCTCAGTCAGTTAAGCGTCTGCCTTCAGCTCAGGTCATGATCCCGGAGTCCTGGGATGGAGCCCCATGTTGGCCTCCCTGCTCAGTGTGGAGTCTGCTTCTCCCTCTGCCTGCTGCTCTCCCTGCTCATGCTCTCTCTCTCAAATAAATAAATAAAAATCCAGGAAAAAAAAGTTGTTGAACTACAGACAATGGAAGAAAAAACTAAAAGGAACTTGATTGGTGACCTATGATCATTAAATGCCTGTCTTTTAGAGAAGGCAGAAATTAGCTCCTTTCCACCTCTACCTGCTTTTAGCTTTCCTACTGCCAATCAGTCTTTCCCACTAAAAGCTGTCTTTCTATGAGCATGATCTCCAAATTGCTTGGAATTAAATTGGAATCTTTAGGAAATCTGTAATCTTTCAACACACTGAAAATCATTGCATAAAATATATTTCCCTTGCCATAAAACCTAAGAGAAGTCACTGTTTTGGAAATTAAAAGTAATCATGAATTAAGGATAGTCTAAGTCTGAGAATACCTGAAGTAAGAGGAAAAGAAATCCAATCAGTATATTGAGAAAACTCCATGAAATTAATAGTAATAAAATTGGAGTTTAGAAGGAAGTAGGGAGGAAAAATACAAGGAAATGAGAGAATCATAGTCAATTATATTGAAAGGATCTAGAGTGGCATCATTTCCAAGATTGTTTTGAGGAGGACTCCCACTGATTCACACTCATAACCTTTTGTCATATTTTCAAATTCTTTTCTTATATATTGTGGTAAATCCTGGCATGGAGGAGGATTCTCAACTAGACCCTGGAATTTTCTTAACATGCGACAATTCAGCAAAACCAATGTATGATCTGAAACTAAAGGACAAATAGGAGAGATTTTAAAGTTTATGGCATCAGCTAAATCTCTAACATATGTAAGCACATTGCATACAGTGGAGCAAGAGATAAAGAAGAATATGAATAAATGATTCAACCAAAAGATGATGATTTCTAATCTTGGGTAGGTGATAGTACGTTACCTGTGGAAAACCTGATAAAAACATCTTAATCACACACACACACACTTGCAAATCAATATAGACAAAACCCTGGTCGTATAAAAAAAAATCTTGGGATATGAATCAACTAGGGAAAAAGAAGAGATCTAAAAAATAATTTTATCACAGGTTTCTAAGAAAATATTTGAAATATCTAGAAATGACCTTCAGGAGTCAGGAGAAGGTTTAGAACAGTGTTTTTCAACTTCTAATGTACCATGGAATTACTTGGGGGAACTTGAAAAATAAGGATGCCTAATGACACCCCCAGAAGTTCTGATACAATTGATCAGATCTGTGGCCTAGGCATACCTGAGGCAGGTAATTACCTCAGGCAATATTCTGGTGCAAGGCAGGGTATTGAGGACCATTACTTAGAACTAAACAGAGTAAGAACAATTTACAGAGAGTGATTTGAGGGGTGCTAAAAGGCATACTTGCCCAAGGAATTATTCTCACTATCAGGCAATAGAACTTCTCCCTGGTAAAGATATTACTTATTTGGAAAATCTTTTTTGAAATGCAAGTACTATCAGGAAGAATAACAGTTTACATGTATTGAAACCTGGAAAATAATCAATAGGAAGCATTATCATTATTATTTTTTTTTTTTTAAAGATTTTATTTATTTGACAGAGAGAGAGATAGCGAGAGCAGGAACACAAGCAGGGGGAGTGGGAGAGGGAGAAGCAGGCTTCCCGCCAAGCAGGGAGCCCGATGTGGGACTCGATCCCGGGACCCCGGGATCATGACCTGAGCCGAAGGCAGACGCTTAACGACTGAGCCACCCAGGCGCCCGGAAGCATTATCATTATTATTAGGGCTGATAATTAGCTGGTATATACCATTAATGCCACAGGTTCCTATCCACAGGATACTGGTTCCATATATATATATATATATATATATATATATAATGTACAATATACATAATGGGAAGTCCCTGTGCCCTACTGATTTTTAAATGCTTTGATAATCACCAGCTATTAGTACCAGTCGACGCACTTGTCATGAAAACATTTTCCCGTTTAACAATTGCTAAAGCAAATTAGATAGAGGATGTTTAAGATACCAAAAAAACCCAAGCTATTAAGATGAGATGCCAGGGGTTGAAGACCCTGGAACACTCTGGGTAGGCAGGGGATGGCATGGATTCTAGTTATCTAGTGGAGAACTCTCCGATTTCACTGGGAAGGAGGTAGGGGGCTTACAGACAGACACGAGGACAAGTAAATAAGAGGACCATGGAAGAAAAAAAATGGTTAATATATGAATTAAACCTGAGCCTGGCCTAGTTAGGACTAACAGCATTTTTTTTTTTAAATCTGGCCCAGATTTCTGTGATATGTGTTTTCACACTGTAGCTACTATATGCAATATATTCTGAACAGGCACACAGGTGATGTTTATGTTAGCAATTTGATATTGTGGTATCAAATCTCTTGGTATTGTGAGCTCATGAATTTTTATTATATTTCTCAATGAAAATTGATTATTTTCATTATAATTTTAGAAACTTGTTAAATTCGAAAAAGATAAATAATACAAAGATGATTGAGTTTTTACATAATATTTACCTATATATGAGCTCCATGTTCAGTCATGTATTCTCTTTGTTTATTTTTTAAAATCTTAAGCTCTATTCCAGCGCAAGAAATTATCTACAGAGACAGTGGTCCAACTAAAAGGAATGCACAGTGTTTAAATTATTAGCTCAATAAGACAGATATTCATAGAGAAAACCTTAAGGGTAAATATGTTTGAATGCATATATAATCCTTTATATGTGATATATATTAAATGTCTTTATATGTTATATATATTTATTTGTGATATATATTTTATCACATATAAATAAGTTTTATGAGCTATTTAAAAATTCCTTATCTATATATTATTCATACTTTTTTTAAATTAAACTTTTTATTATGGGGTAATTGTAAGTTTATATGTCATGGTAACAAGTAATGCAGAGAGATTTCAGGCAACCTTTACCCAGTTTCCCTCAATGGTAACATCCTGCAAATCTTTAGCACAAAATTGCTATTCATGAATAGGCCATTATGATGGGTGAGAATCAAGAGTATACACAAGCCCATGGCTGTTTTACCCCAAGGAAAATCTTCTGAGAGCTTGAGCGTTCCAGGAGTCTGGAAAGCAGGACCTAAAGGACATGAGATTTCCCCCAGTGGCATGGCACTTGAAAGAGAGGGTTAAAGAAGGATATGGTGGATTTTGCACTTCAGACTACGGGAAAATATGTAGAAAGAGTCTAACTCTATTTTCCACTCAGCCTCAAACTAGTCCAATCTTTGTTTGGATTGAGGTGCTCAAACTCTCCCCTCTCTGCCAAAGGGAAAAAAAATGAATGGAATATTCTTCCAGGGAATGAAACATTATTTTCAGTCTTCAGGGTTCTTTTGTACAAAATAGCCATCATACAGCAAGAAATTATGAGATATGATAAGATGCAGACAAATACGAGTGGCAATCAGGAGAAAAAAGTTATAAGAGCAGACTTACAGTTAAGCCAGATTTTAGAGTTAGCAAACAAGGACTTTAAAACAACTTGCTAAAGAGAGAGTTGGCTTTTAAGCGTGCCTGGGTGGCTCAATCAGTTAAGTGTTCAATTCTTGATTTCAGGTCAGGTCTCGATCTCAGGGTTGTGAGTTCAAGCCCCACATTGGGCTCCATGCTGGGCATGGAGCCTACTTTAAAAAAAAAAAAAAAAAGAGAGAGAGGTCAGCTTTCAGTGAAATAGAAAACTGGACAAAATATATGAAGCAACTCTTTTCAGATACAGCTTGCAGGCAGTAAAAGTTATTTCTCAGATGACAACAACAACAAAAATGAGGTGAGCCCTATAATCATCCTAACTCTTGAGTTGAGGCATTTCTGATGATATAACAGAAAAGATAAAACATAACAGTCTTGCTGAGTTAAGGAGACAGAACTCAAATTGGGGGTGGGGTTGGCATCTGGAAATTGGAAAGCAGGTAGTTGGAAAGCAGGGAACTGAGCAGAGAAAGAGCTCTAGAAATTTAAGTAGGGGTACCCTTGAGGCTTCCCAGAATTCAAAGCTACTCACATGGAGAGTGATACTCCCTGAGGTCAGGAAAAGACTGCTTGGGAGCTGCAGCCTGAAGGAGACATTCCAACTCTTACCAGCTGTAACTGAGAAACTTCATTGAATACCCAGGACATTCAATACTGGCTTTGCACTTTAGGAATAATACTAAATAATCCCCAGGGTAAAGGCTACTATAGAAACATCTAAGTATAAAACCAGGACTTGAATGTACCAAGCTCACCTGAATGTTATACAATCTGCCAGAACAACACTCTTTAAAGAAAGACAATAAAATACGGACATTCAACAACACATCATGCCTATTGTTCAACATTCACTGGAAAAAAGAATACTGGATGGTGGATGCAGGGTAAAATGTGATCTAAATCATGGGGAAATTTAATCAATAGGCACAGACAGAGACAACAGTAATGATAGAATTTGCAGGGAAAAAATAATTTGAAACAACTATAATAAATATCCTCAAGGATTTAAGGGACAGTGTGAAAATAATGGGGGGATTGTAGACCATCAGGAAAACCTAAATGGAGGGTTGCCTGGATGGCTCAGTCAGTTAAGCATCTGACTCTTGATTTCAGCTCAGGTCATGATCTTAGGGTCGTGGGATCAAGCCCTGCTTCTAGCTCTTTGTTTATCACAGAATCTGCTTGTCCCTCTCCCTCTGCTTCTCCCTATCCCCTCCAAATACATACATAAAATCTTTAATAAGAAAAAAAGAAAACCTAAATGGAATTATACTGAAATATACAATATCTAAAGTAAAGATGCATTGAATAAATTTATCAGCAGTTTAGATACAAGAGTGAACTTTGAGACCTAGCAGTAGAAATTACCTAAACTGAAGCAAAGAAATAAAGAAGTTTGAAAAATCATTACATCAAGTAGTCTAATATAAATGTCCAAAAGTGGTGGTGTTTGAAGAAACAAGAAGGACTTCAAATACAATGAAAATTATAAGCCTATAGAACTGAGAAACTCAACTACACACAAACAAAAGACCCAAAGAAAACCACATACAAGCTCATCAAAATCACATTTCCAAAAACCAGCAGTAACAGGAAAAGCATAAATGCAGACAGAGAAAAAGACAAATTAGATATAAGGAAAAAAGATAGGACTATCCCCTGACATCTTTGTAGAAACTAAGCAAAGCAAATAAAGATATCAGAAAAAACAAAAGCACTTTCAACCTATTATTCTCTGTCCAGTGAAAATATCCTTCCAAAATGAAGGTGAATAAAGCTTTTTACAGACAAATCAAAGTTGAAGGAATTAGTCACCAGCAGAACCTGTAATATAAGTAATAGCAGAAGAAATTGTTCATCCTGAAGGGAAATGACAGTACATGAAAACTCCAATCTGCCCAAAGGAATAATGAGGACCATGAATGGTGAATATGTAGATAAATATAAGACTTTTTTCCCTTCATTTAAAATAATTCTATAAAAGACAATTGAAAATTTAAAGCAGAAGTAATAACGATGTATTGTTCATAGCAGCTTTATCATCATCTAAACAGGAAAAAAATGGTCCAATAACAATAGAATTCATATTTTGTGGTACATTTGCAAAATGGAATATCACACAGCATTAAGAAGAATGAATTATTGCTACATGCAATAATATGGATGAGTCTCATAGAAAAAATGGTAAGCAAAGGAAATGAAGTACAAAAAAGAATAATTCTTATGATTTCATAGAAGTTAAATACAGGCAAAATTAATTAAAGTTTTTAAAAGTCACAATACTGGTTGCTTCTCGGTAGGATTTTGGCTCAGATGCATGAAAGAAAATTTTGTTTGCTTGATATTTGGGGGTTCCTTATCTGGATGGTGATTATATATATATGTATGTATATGTATATATATATATATATAAACTCATAAAGCAATGTAATAAATATAAGTGCACTTTAAACACAAAACTCCATTCACTTTATGCTTCTATTACATTTTTTTAAAATAAATATATATGTATCTAGAATTGTGCCATCAGATATGGTTAGGAAACTATTTGGGATTCCAGGGATGAGTTTACAAAATACAAAGAAAGTAGCACAGTGGGAGATACCCCCTTATTCTTTTGATTGTCATCCTTAATCTGGATTTGAAGACTGGAACTTTAACCATTTTGCAACCTTGAAAAGGACCAGACTGAGAATGAATCGAACATGGAAAGGTAGCAGAACAGAGATGTCAAAAAAAGCTTTGCCTCCTTTGAGAACCTGGATTGCTGCAAAGCATTTGTGGGATCTGAACTACCTCTGGTGTTTTGCTGAATGCTATGATAAATGTTTTCATTGTGTTTTTAAAAATAGAAAAACAGTGCATTTATAAATTAGTTCATGCAAATATCTGTATATAAAAAAACTCCTAGAAATTGGAGATTATGATCAATTAGTTCAGCATTCTTTGCTGTTTGTTGATCATTTCCCTGTACTTTATAATATTTAAGTAAATTTTATGATTCTTTTAATTTGAATTTAGAATATTTTATGAATCTTCCGACAGACGTTTTCCCGCAAGTTTCAATCTCCCAGTGTCTGCACCGAGGTTACTTTCTTTATGATATCCACATGGTGTTATTTCTTATTATGTAATAAATCTTGATTCCTCAAATTAAGTAGCATTTTTTCATGAGAGTGAAAACTTAGTCCTTTGCCTCTGTCTTCTATTTTCTTGTTTTCTGGCTAGATTGTTACAGCTATTGAGGCTAGGGGGTGGGGAAGGTGGGGGGATAATTTGATCCATGGTATTATTACCTTCCCCACTGGATGACTAGGTGTCAGAAACATGTAGTTCAAAATGGACTTAACAGTCAAGTTTGAAACTTGGTAATTAATCTTAAATAATATTGACATAGATAACTTCAACTTTTCTGAATTCTGTCTTCCAGACAAAATTGATTATTGATATTTTTATATAAGTATTATTAGCAACAAAAATGACAGTGTTCTTGTTTTGGTTTTGCATTAAGAAACTATTTTATCTTTTTTTAAGATTTTTTATTTATTCATTTGAGAGAGAGAGAGAGCAGTGAGAGAGTGAGCAAGAGCAGGGGCAGGGTAGGAGGGAGAGGGAGAAGCAGATTCCGAGTAGGGTGCCCGATGGGGGGCTTGATGTGGGACTCAATCCCAGGACCCCGGGATCATGACCTGAGATGAACTGAGCCACTCAGGTGCCTCATTAAGAAACTATTTTAGATACATTCTGTTGACTTATTTCATGTTTATTTCTATTATCATGTTTTCCCATGTACATCAAAATTTTCAAGCAAAAGATAAGGATTTTATTTTCATCTTCTTTATATATTAGATTAACAAATGAAAATGAAACTGCTGAATGAATATTTGATAATATATAATTGATGTAGCATAAACAATATATACCCTAGATATTCAGAGGAAAGTAAGTTCAAAGAAAGATTAAAAAAAATAGTCTTGAGCATGATGGATCTTGGTGCGGACATTAAAAGGTGACTATTGCCTATTAAACTTGGCATGATAAATGAGATAGAGAGTAAAAGTTATATTGGGAACTGAAAATGTGAAGGCATCCAAAACTTGTAAATATGCACAAGAGGTACTGCACATCCTTCTAATATTATACTGGAACATCGTCTAACAGACCCATGCAAGGACTATTAGAACTATTTAATTATGTAGCATAATTATGTAGCAAACACTTGTTTGACCTACTATTTCCATCGATTAGAATATAGACTCTGTGAACTTATGGGACAGTGTGTAGATTTTGTCTACTTGAGATGCAAATGATCTCTGTCCAGTAAAAATACAACCCCACAGTTAGCTTATTGCCATGTAGGACGTTACTCACTTTGTCTCTAATTTTGCAAACTTATTTTAGTATATCTTTTATGGAAGCATATATAAAATCTGCTTTTTCTAATTCTTTGAACCAACTTTACCATCCACCTGGTTTCCTCATTAATTCATTCATAAATTCACTCTCTATTTATATGTCATGTTTTGAACAATTTTTCATAATTATACTTTGACAAAAGAAAGGGAAAATATTGAGTACTGAGTAGAGAGTTAAGAAGACTTACTGACAAAATGGATATGAAAAATAAAGATAACATAGTATCAGTGATGGCACAGACCACTCAGTTGATAGTTATTTTAGAAGTCATTTGTACTTCCTGCACGAAGTATGTGTTTCTTCTATGTTCTTTTAAACTAGATGGTTTTTATGGTGGTATGTATCTTCTTGTCTAAAATCTATAATGGCAGAGCATTTGCTGTTTCTGCAAGACAGTCCATTCAATTTCCAAACTGCTTATCTATTAGTGCTGTTTTCCTAACAATAAACCAAATTTCTTTCCTTTATAATTTAAAATTTTCATTCCTGTTTTTAAATTATGAGCCCCAGGGACTATGTGTACCTGCTTTCTGATATGCCAGCTCTTCAAATCTTTCTAGCAATTATGGAGTTTGCCTCAAATTTTCTTTTTTCTAAATTAAATACTTCTAATATCTGTAACCGACTCTCATTTGAAATTATATACAAATTCTTACTATCACCCTAGTAGTTGCTGCACCAGATATCCTCAGTTTACACTAATTTTTCTCTTAAGGTATGTTTAAGAACAGGAGCAAATACTCTTGTTGGGACATGAGAATAGTATAAAATGCAACTGGATTTAGGAATTTTTAACTTACTCCTGACCCGTGACAGAGAAACCATAAAAGAATAAAGTTCATATCCCATTATAAGCAGCTTATTCTGAGTTTTTTTACTTCAAAAAAATGATCAAAATTCCTTAATATTGTTTTTAAATTTCCTATAACCAGGTCTAATTTTCATTAATAATAGCAATCATAGAATAACACATATAAATCCTACTTCCTCAAAGAAAATTCCCTGGCCAGCCAATCCAAATCAGATATTCTTATTTTTCTCCTCTCAGCAGCATCATTTTTATCATAGTAAATCATACTCTCAGTGTGTGTGTGTGTGTGTGTGTGTGTGTGTTGATATTGTCTTAAGATAGATTAAAATTCCATGACAATAACAAAGGTAAATATCAACATTGTCCACATTTTACAAATGAAGAAACGTTTGCTCAATAAATTAAATTTATTAAGACCACACAGTTCCTGGGTGGCTCAGTCAGTTAAGCGTCTGCCTTCAGCTCAGGTCATGATCCCAGGGTCCTGGGATTGAGTCCTGCATTGGGCTCCCTGCTCAGTGGGCAGTCTGCTTCTCCCTCTCCCTCTGCCCTCCCCTCTGCTCGCCCTCTCTCTCTCAAAATAAATAAATAAAATATTAAAAACAAAACAAACACACACACACACGAAGACCACACAGTTCTCAAGTGACAGAGGCAGAATTCAAACCCTGGTCTCTGACAGGAGCAAAGAGCTCTCAGTCACTTTGCTATTTCATATTTCATGCAAACACTCTCTGCATGTAACCAAAGAATGTGCATAAAGTTGATCAGGAAGTACATTTATTTTTGTTATCTTTCTGTGCTTCCCTATACATGGTTATTTCTATATAGCTTAAAGCATAATTATACTAAATTAGGAAAAAGATGATTAACAAATAAATGTAACATGAATAAGGAATGTTTAAAAAATCCAAAATGAAAGCAATTATAAGTTTTAGCAGTAGTACCATAAGATAGAACTTGAATATACTCAAACCTACTTCTTTCCAATAAAGCAGATAGACTAGTCTTACAGTTTGATCATCCTTCCCAACAGATCTCATAAAGAAATAATTATAGAGATTTAGCAACAGTTTGACTATCTTAGACAAAGAAAAGCACTGCCAATACTTGCTCTCTTAATTGTTTTAAATGTAAAGGAATATAATGGATATAACAGTGATTTTAAAGATAGCAAAGTAAATTATTTCAAAAATTAGGGGTAATTATTTCAGTATGGCAGATATCCTCATTTCTATTGAGTTCTTTTTTTCAAATACACTTTTGGTGTTTATTTTCTTCTATTTGTTCAAATTCTGAATAAGCTTTTTTTCTCTTCCATCTGTAAGAGTGGAATTTAATATTTTTCTTAATTTTTAGATAATGTTCCCAGCCAATGTAATTACCATACAGTTCATAATAGATCATTTTAAAAACAATTCAATTTTTCTCTTTAAAAATACTTTTACATTGTTTTTAAATATTATATACATAAATTAATAAAAGTACTTATTTCCACTACTTATCATGACTTCTTTCTTGTCTATATAAAAGACATGGTTTGACTTTTCTTTAAAAGACTATTTAATAACATAATTATGGAACCCAGTATTCCTCAAGGCATATCTAACTCATAGGAATTCTCAATTTTCAGTTTCTCAGCTTTCTCAAAACATCTCAGCCTATTAAAATGATTCACTTTCTCACATTTTATATTTAATGTCCTTGATTTATCAATACTCATAGCAAGGGATGGTATTGGAAAGCCTCCCTCCCCAAACCCCTCTTCTCTGTACTCAGGTGGTCTGGAGGTACTTTGTCATTTAGAATTCTGCAATCCTTTTTTCACAGATTTCTCTTGGACGTCCATCATCAAGACTGAAACAAAGCAGGTTTTCAGCTACCCATATCCCTCTTTCTGTAAAATTTTCAAAAAGTAAGAAAAGGTGAGGTAGAGTCAGCATAGGATTGAAGGCCCTTGATGAAAACAAATCGTCCAGTGCATTTGAGATAAGTGTCTTAAAGCAAATGGAAGATATAGTTATCCCAGCCAAAACCACATATAGCAGGGCAAGGAAATGCTTTTCTAGATACCATTTCAGTAAATGCATGAATTTTGTTTCCATTTCATAAGAATTCTTAATAGAGACATTTAATAAATGAGAAACCTAAGTGTAGAAAATAGAAGTAAAATAAAGGACTAGCTGCAGAAGAGGTAGAGCTTTTTCCACAACATGGGGAAAAAGATTAACTATAATGGGGGAAAGTAGACATTAGACCTAGAGCCACTCTCCAGTTTGTGACATATTTAAAATTGAAGGAAACCTGAACCTGTAATTGTAGTTGGAGGCAGGTACTTTGCTATAAAGTCATTAGACTCTATAAATCTGTTGAAAATGGGGTGTGTAAGGGGAGAGCAAAGAAGAGAGGGTAGATGATCGTTTCAATTTTGGAGAGTTGTGCTTAAATCTATGAAGAAATCCATTGGGGTTATATGGTAAACAGCTGGGACCTCAGAAGAAAGTGTGCAGGTAAAGATATAATTATGGAAATTTTCAGAACCTGGTAGTAGTTGAATCTATAAATGAGGATGACAAAGCTCACAGTACATGGGGTAAAAAGAGGAGTACATCAAGTAGAATAATTTATGAGTACCAATATGCTAATGCAGGCCAAGAAAAGGAACAAAAGTTTATCACATGATATTTTATTAAATTTTGTGATTACTTAGGATCAGATAAAAGGAAAATGTTGTTAGTGTTATAAAAACTGCAAAGGAAAAATATTGATTGACAAAATTATAGATGTGGAGGACAAATTCGTGGTGGGCAGGGGTTAGAGATAGGGAAAGAGACTGGAATAAGGCAGGTGTGGTTATAACAGAGCAACCAGAGTCCAGTATTTCAACCAAAAAATCAACAGTGGTGTAACCTATTATGCATGAGTGCTTAGTTCTACTCAACGTGTAGGTTTCTCTACTTGTCACCATAGTCAAGCTTCAGAACAGTCTCATCACCACAAGTGATGGAGTTCCTTCAGTAGATATTCGCTGCCAAGGCCAACCCCAAATCTCAGCCCATGCTCAGATGAAGCAAAGACCCCAAGGAAACAAGGGATGTCCATCTCAGTGCAGTGAAGGACAGTTCTTTCTCCCACAGAATTTTTAGTTCATCTAGCCTTCTTTGTTTCTGATGTCTTCAAAAAAGTATGATTTTTGTTGTTTATGAAGGCATTTCTACTATTGTAAAAAAAAAATGATATTCTTCCACTACTTATCATATAGGACTATATATAGGACTTTATTTCCTGTTAACATAACCATAAACATATTTTGCTAATAATAAAGTTTAATAGATTTGTAAATTAAATATATATATATATACATATATATATATACATATACATAAAACCCACACATGTTATTTGCAAGCCAATTTTTGTCATAAATAGGTGTTGGATTTTGTCAAATCCTCTTTCAGTACGAATGTACATGACCCTGTATTTTTTTTCACCTTTATTCTACTAATATGATATATTTCATTGATTGATTTTCTAATGTTAAACCAACTTTGCACCACTGGTACAAACTCATGTGGTCACACTGTGGTGTATTTTTTCTGTACTGTTGGATATTTATTTTGGGATGTTTGCTTCTATGTTCATGAGGAACATTTGTCTTTAATTTTCTTTTCTTGCAATGACTTTATCAGGTTTAATATTAGGGTTATGCCAGCTTCATAAAACTGTCGAGCTGTGTTTCTGCCTGCCCTAATTTTCAGGAAGTTAGTCTAAGATTGATATTATTTCTTCCTTACATGTATTATAGAAATTAACAGTAAAACCCCCCAGGCCTGTACCTTTTTCTGAGTAGGAAGAGCTTTGATTATGAATTACACTTCATTATTAGACTTTCAAATATTCAGATTTTTCTATTTATTATTGAATCATGTTTGATCAGCTGTATTCCCTGCGGGATTTTATCTACTTCATTCTATGGCAGGATTTGTTAACCTCAGCACCATTAATATTTTGGCCTGGATAATTATTTGTTGTGGAGGACTGTCCTGTACATATAGGACATTTAGTGGCATCCCTAACCTCTATCTGCCAGATGCCATTAATACCATTAACACCTTCCCCATGTGACAACTAAATATGTTTCCAGACATTATCAAATGTCCTCAGGGGGCAATATTGGCCCTCCTTCAGAACCAGTTGTCAAATTTGTAAAATTTCCAGCATAAAGTTCATGATATTTCCTATTCATTATTTTGCTTTGCTTTATTAATGATTTGTAGTAATATCCTTCTTTTCAGTTCTAAAATTGGTAACTTGAAATTTTTTTCTCTCACTTTTATTTTTTTATTAGTCTTGTGTTTTTATATCAATTTTATTAATCTTTTTCTAAAAAAAATTGACTTGGTTTAATTGTTGTGTCATTTGTTTTTCTTCCTTCCTTCCTTCCTTCCTTCCTTCCTTCCTTCCTTCCTTCCTTCCTTCTTTCCTTCCTTCCTTCCTTCCTTTCTTCTACAGTCTTGAGGTCTTTTATTATTATTTTTTTTACACTTATCATGCCATGACTTCCTAGGGAATGGGTTCCAGCAGCGCAGGCTCCTTTCCACTGGTTCTCACAAAGTGTGCTTCTCTGGGTGGGGCAGGCTGGTGCTTCAGGAACCCAAGTACCTTTCTCTTTTTCCTTCTTTTTCTAACAGTGTTCTAAAAGGCCTAGAGAACCTACAGCAGGTGCCTCTCCTCTTTCCCTTTGTGTTGGTCATTTTGGCACATTACCGGAAGATGGTGGTTCCAGCTGAAAAGTTGTTTTCTTTCATTGATCTCTGTTCTTACTGTTTCTCTTGCTGTTTCTTCCTTCTTTCATTTTTTTTTTTTGTATTAATTCACTTTTTAAAATTTACTTTTTAATCCCTCTGACTTTTTAGGTATACTTTTTTATTTTATCATAATTCATGCAGGGTTGTTAATATACATTGCTAACTTCTCATGGTCTTCCTAGAATTAATATTTTGCTGTTTCATGCACAAAGTGAGAACCTTACAATGGTGCATTTATTTTTTCTGCATTCTTTTTGCTATTGTTGTCATATAAATCTTACAATGTAATGTTATAATCTTTGCATTAAAAATCTGCTTTTTAAAGAAATTAAGAAAATAAAATATATTTTTTTGTATTTATTAAAATATTTGTAATTTCTGATTCTCCTCTGTCTGAGTTTCTTTGGTACCATTTCCTTTCAGTCTGAATATCTTCCTTTATAAAGCACTTTTTTTTTAACTGGTCTATTGTCTATATGTTAGATTTTATTTGTCTGACCATGTCTGTATTTTAAATTCCTTTTCCTTTTCCTTTTTCATTTTCTTTCTTTTTTTTTTTTTTTTTTGGCTAAATAGAGAATTATTGATTATTTTTTTCTTTCATCACTTTCAATATGTCATTCCATTGTCTAAGAGTCCATTGTTTCATTAAGCCAGGCATCATTCACTCTTTTCTTGCCTTTTGTATAAAGTATTGGTTTTTTTCCAGCTGTGTTTACAATTTCCCTTTCATCTTCAGTTTTCAGCTGTTCGAATATGAGGTGCCTATTTGTGGTTTTCTTTGTATTTATCCTGCTTGGGTTTGCAGAGCTTTCTGTATTTCTATATAGTTTTTCACCCAATGTGTGAAGGTTTCAACTATTATTTCCTCAATTATTTCTTCTGCCGCATTTTCTTTCTTTTCTCCTCTGGACCACAAATCACATGTATGTTAGAATGCAGGTATCTGAAATTTTTATTCCAAACTTATTTCTCTCTGTCTTTTGCATTAGATATTGTCTATCATCAGCCTTTGACAATTCTGCTGAGCAATAATTCTGTTCTCTCCAGTCTCTTGTTTATGCTCATCTTTATAGGATTTAAAAATTTTACATTGCACACTTAACACTAGAATTTCTATGGGGATTCTTTGAATTGTTTCCATTTCTCTGCTGATAGTCTTCCCCGATTAACTCATTATGATCATTTTTATTTTGTCTTTGAATATATTTATAATAGCTGCTTTATCTGTTCATTTCAAAATCTGGGTCATCTTAGTGTCTCTTTTTACAGATACTTTTGTTCTTTGTTCACATGTTTCTTTTCTGTTTTGTACATATTCTAAATTTACTTCATCTTGGGCAGGATGACATGTTATAGAGATCCTTTACTATGTTTCTTTAAACAATGTTGATGTTCAACAGTTAGTATGCTGGCTTGTCACCTTGAACTTGTAGAGGCTTGATTTTTATACCTTGTTAGGGCTGGTCTATTTAATTATGTGGCATACTCTTTACTCCTGTAGCATGGCCCTTCTGATGTTTCACTGCAAAGCATGAGATGTTTACCGAGGCAATCAAACTTGGCAGCATTCAAACTGCAATGTCTGTCTTTTCTGAGATTGGTGACAGTTAAAACTTCTGCTCAGCTTTTTAAACTTTCCAGCTGGTATGTTACACCAGATTTTTTGGAATCTTCCCTTCACATGCACAATTCATGGGACTGCCAAAAATTGGCAGGGAGTTTATAAGTAGTTTTGTGAACCCTCCCTGTTGTGGCTCACTCCTTGGTGAGATTTCCCTCCTTACTTTCTAGCTTCCTGGGCAACCTGGAATTCTGTCTTCTGCTGTCAGAAGCCAATAAGACTGATGTTTTCTGCTTGAGTGTTTGATATGCTGCATCATGTGAACAGAAGTATTTCCTTGGGGGAAAGCTATACAAGTAAATGTTTCTTCCACTGAGTTTCTTCTTTCAAAGGACAAAATCCCTCTAGGTTGTACTTGATTTTTTTCATTCTCCAGTACCTTCAAATAGTTTGTGTGTGTGTGTGTGTGTGTGCGCGTGTGTGTGTTTACCTTTGTATATTTTGTCTAGAGTTCATAATGATCTTCATGGTAGGATACATCTTATACAAGCTACCCTACAATTACCAGAACTGAAGCTTCTCTTTCTATTTTTTTCCTTGAATATTTTTTTATTTAAATTCAATTAGCCAAGCTATAGTACATCATGAGTTTCAGATGTAGTGTTCAATAATTTGAAGCTTCTCTTTTTAAATAAAAATAATTTTTATCAAATATTAGCCAGACTCTCTATTTCTTTTCCTTAATGTAAATTCTTGGAATTAGAATTATAGGCTTTGGATGCTTACTGCAAAACTTAAACATATTGACATGCTATATTATATTCATAGATTTTCCAATATTAATGTATTACATTTCTTTCAGAAAACCTATATAACTGATTATTTTTTCATTTTGATATTATTGATTTTTATTTTTTGTATCTACATTGAAATAGGAATGCTTATTTTGTGTTTTTATTTTATTTTTTTATTAAATTCAATTAGCCAATATATAATACATCAGTACTTTCAGGTGTAGAGTTCAGTAATTCATCAGTTCCATATAACACCCAATGCTCATCACATTACATGCCCTCCGTAATGCCTGTCACCCAGTTACACCATTCCCCCTACCCACCTCCCCTCCAACAACCCTCAGTTTCTTTCCCATAGTTAAGAGTCTCTCATGGTTTCTCTCTCCGATTTCTTCTCATTCTGTTTTCCCTCCCTTCCCCTATGATCCTCTTCACTATTTCTTATATTCCTCATATGAGTGAAACCATATGATAATTGTCTTTCTCTGATTGACTTAATTCGCTCAGCATAATACCCTCCAGTTCCATCTACATCAATGTAAATGGTAAGATTTCATCCTTTCTGATGGCTGAGTAATATTCCGTTGTACATATAGATATACATCTTCTTTTTTTTTTTTTTTTTAAAGATTTTTATTTACTTATTTGACAGAGAGAGACACAGCGAGAGAGGGAACACAAGCAGGGGGAGTAGGAGAGGGAGAAGCAGGCTTCCCGCGGAGCAAGGAGCCCGATGCGGGGCTCGATCCCAGGACTCTGGGATCATGACCTGAGCCGAAGGCAGACGCTTAACGACTGAGCCACCCAGGCGCCCCTAGATATACATCTTCTTTATCCATTCATCTGTCGATGGACATCTGGGCTCTTTCCATAGTTTGGCTATTGTGAACATCGCTGCTATGAACACTAGGGTGCTGGTGCCCCTTCAGATCACTACATTTGTATCTTTGGGATAAATACCTAGTAGTGCAATTGCTGGGTCGAAGGGTATCTCTATTTTTAACTTCTTGAGGAAACTCCATAATGTTTTCCAGAGTGGCTGCACCAGTTTGCATTCTCACCAACAGTGTAGGAGGGTTCCCCTTTCTCCGCATCCCCGCCAACATCTGTCGTTTCCTGACTTGTTAATTTTAGCCATTCTGACTGGTGTGAGGTGGTATCTCATTGTGGTTTTGATTTGTATTTCCATGATGCCAAGTGATGTGGAGCATTTTTTCATGTGTCTGTTGGCCATTTGTATGTCTTTTTTGGAGAAATGTCTGTTCATGTCTTCTGCCCATTTCTTGACTGGATTATTTGTTTTTTGGGTGTTAAGTTTGAGAAGTTCTTTATAGATCTTGGATACTAGCCCTTTACCTGATATGTCATTTACAAATACCTTCTCCCATTCCATAGGTTGCCTTTTAGTTTCTTTGACTGTTTCATTGCTGTTTAAAAGCTTTTTATCTTGATAAAGTCCCAATAGTTCATTTTTGCTTATTTTGGCATCATAATGTGAATCTGTAATCTTTCTATATTTTCTATAGTCAGGAATACAAAAAATATTTACTCCTTAAACATTTGAAATGAAATTTCCAATAAAATTGTATAATCCAAGATAGCACTTCTAATTTTTGATATATTTTTTAGTTTCATTTATCAGGTTATCCACTTCTTTTAAGAGTGAATTAAATATTCCTGCTAAATCATCATTTTGCTTATTTTCAAATTAACTATATGCTTATTTTATTATTCATAATTATCATAATTAATATTTAATGTATGCAGTATATTTAAATTTTGTTTAAAATTTTATTTGTGTTTTATATCAGGTTAAAGCAATTTTGCACGAATTTTGTCTATTCTCATTACTTTTACTTTAATTCCAAAATCCATTCAAGTTATGAATTTTTTCTCATTTTTCTCTTAATTAGAGGAGTTCCAAAAATAGTTGAGGATTTATGGGAATTCAAATCATTTCAATGGGAGCAATATACTCTATATTTTCCAATAGGCTTATGTTTTCATTTTCTATGCAGTTCCATTGGCCTTGATATTGGTAGAAATTCTAGCCATATCCTGTCTTTAGGTAGAGGATCACAAATATTTTGGTATAGTTTGAATTCAATAAAATTCAGATATTAAGTGGATGGTTCAATGATTTTGGACAAATGTATGCATTCTGTTACATTCCTGAGTATGCCACCATAATCAAATTCTAGAATATCTTCATCTCCCCAGAAAGTTCCTTTGTGGCATTTATAATTAGTTCCTCCCATCCAATTCTCACCCTCCACAATGATGTGATTTCCATCACTAATGATTAGAGGTGATCAGGAATAATCATCTTTATGTTTTTTTGTGGTTACTTTATTAGGGCAATTTCCCTGTAGAAGTGGCTTTTTTTTTTTTTTTTAAGATTTATTTATTTGAGATAGGGAGAGAGCATATGGGGAAGGGCAGAGGGAGAAGGAGAGAGAAACTTTCAACAGACTCCTCGCTGAGCTTGGAGCCCAGCCCCGGAGGCTTGATCTCAGGACCCGGATATCACCGCCTGAGCCAAAACCAAGAGTCAGATACTTAACCAGCTGTGCCACCCAGGGGCTCCCACGTGGCATTTTAAATTTAGGCTAACATTCACTGAATCAAAATTTTAATATTCAAATAATCATCTCAAATAATGCTTTCAAATTGTTTATTGATTTTCTTTCTTTTAAATTTGAAGTCAGTGATTATTATTCTCCAACCAGAGATATAGTTTAAATTTTAACTAAATCTCCTGGGAAGTGCCCTAGGGAGAGTATGAGAGAGAGATTAACAAATCACTGTGAATCTGGGTTCTACATTCCTTAGCTATGTAATTTAGTTAATTATTTAACTTTTTCAAAACTGTATTTGCTAACATTAGTAAGTGTGATAATATTGCTAAATTTAAAGGCTAACTATGAAAAGTAAATATTATATTTAAGTCCCTGGCATGATGTTTGGCACAATTAGGCACCATATAAATGTTACTGATTTCTAATAGCCTCAGAGAAAACTGCACATTCTCAAATAATTTAGCCACACTGTAACTAACTTCAGTGAATGAATTTCAGTGGGACAGTTGGTGTTCACATGGTTACAAGATAGTAGTAAAGGCATATTATTTGAATATATTAACTTCCTTTTAAAAAACAAAAGCTAAAAAAATATACCTGCATAATATTTAAACAAAACATAGGTAGCAAAGTACCCCACAAACCCAACAGGTGGAGACATATATTTATGGCAGTAACTCACATGTAAGATCATCAGTTCAGTTCAGTCCCTACAGTATCCCAGGGAAGGGTTTGGGGTGAGGAATATGTTCAAATACAAACAAGGGAATTCTTTGGGATGTTAGAATCATTCTTTATCCTCCCTGACTTGATGGTCAAAAGAATCTATGCACATGTACAAATTTATGTAACAGACACCCAAAATGGTGAATTTTGCTGCTTGTAAAATTTAAAAAGTAAAAATAAATAAATAGAAACAAATTAACCACCTATCTAAGTACAATAGGTATAGCAAAGCAATTACTAATGCTGTTGGGAATCACTGTTTTCAGCATAAGAGAAAATAGATACAAATGTAAAATCATCCAAGTTAAATAAAATCTCAGAATTATTCATTTTGATCAGGAAATAGCCATATGAACTCCTGATTTTTTTTCTAAAAACATACATATATTCTATTTTACTGCCTACATGCTATGAAAATTCATTAATAAGAACATGTTGTAATTGTAATATCCACATAGAATTGTGATATATTGTAATATTGTAATATCCACATAGAATTTCCCACAAAAACAAATAAAGTTGCTTGGAGAAATAGCTATTTCAGGTCTATGACAGAGAAGGGGTAAAAGGAGCCCATTAAATCTGAACCGGAAAGCAAGGAATCTATCAAAATGTGGGATGGGATTGCAATGGCCTCACTGGCCAAAGATGGGACAATTTGCACATTAAAACCACGGTGCTAAATGATTGCAACTCAGATACATAAAACTTTGGGAGTTCATAATGATACTCAAAAATTAAAATTAAAATATGGAAAAACCTGTAGTTTTGGGTTGTTACACCATAGTTCATTCTGACAGCTAGCACAGATATGGAAAGATAAACATTAATCCTCCTTTCTCTATGGACTCCCTCTCGGGGTAACCACATAGGTGATAAAGCATGATGAAATTTTTCCTTGTAGAAGAGTTCCAGCTAATAAATGTCAAGAACAAAAGGGTCTGAGATTTTACCCTATTTGCAAGCTTAGAAGTTAGCCTGCCATAGTTTTGTGGATGCTGGCAGAAGACATGAAAGTCTTGGATAACAGCAAAAGGAAGGTTTGTTTATTACTCTTTATTACTCAAATGAACAGCAGTAGCCAGTTTCTCGCACTGGTTCCCCCAACGCCAGTTCCCACAGAGCAGTTTGATGTGGGTCAGGTGATGTCAGCACACACAGTGGATTATGTTAAAAGAGAGGAACCCTCAGCGTTAGGGTTTTTAAATCAGTGATCTTTGACAATGGACTGCAACAAACTTACTCGACTTTTGTTCCAGAGGAACTCATTATCTGTATTCTACTGGACAGAAAACAGACCTGCCCTTTGTTCCAGAGGGAGTTACCATCTCTGTCTTCTGAACCTGCTCCTTATACATGTATCCTTCAAAAGATATTTTGGAGCAAAGTCCATCGGCACCACTGCTCTCAAGATGTGATGAGACACCCATGGAGCACTGTAGAGGAAATAGGAAATTAGGAAATCGCCGTTTTGTAACTTCTAATGAAATAATGTATTTAGGCAGTGATTACTGGTAGATATTGATGCCCTTAAGGCAACAGTTAATGAGGAACTTCTAATGAATGGGTTAGACTGAAAATAACTAAGTTCACTGACTGAAGTTGAAATCAGTATAAATGAAATATCCAGACATCATGTACTTCCTGGTATGATGCAATAGGAAGAACAAAGCAACACCTATATTGTATTCGTCCAAAAATAATTGAACCTGAATATTAGCAAGCATCTTGCTCTAACTACCTGGTAGGAAGAAATAGGGAGAATAAGTGTGTATGTTTAAAAAACAACATGATGATACTATCATCAGAAAGTAGAAAATTTGATGGGCCAGATGTCTCTTTCATTCATGTATAGATGACATTTAAAAAAAAAATTGTGGTGGGAAGTTTTTTTTTTTTTTTAATTTAGGAGATTAGAGGAAATAAATGTAATATATTTACAACAGAATGTTCTGATTTTTTTTTTTGAGCTAACCAAAAAAAACTTTTTTGAGGCAATTATGGGAATTTGATCAAATCTGGGTATTAGATACTAAGAAATTATGATAAATTATGTTAGCACCAGTTATGGTTTTTAAGGCCCTTATTTTTTTTAAAGATATCCTGAAGTAATTTATGGATAATAATATTACTGGATTTACTTTAAAATAGTTCATCAATGAAAGAAAGCAAGGAAGGAAGGAAGGCAGAAAGAAAGGAAATGAGGGAGAGCAAGAAAGGGGAAGGGAGTAGAAGGACCAGATGGTAGATAATCAAAAATAGAGATGGAGCAATATCAGCAAAATATTGATAATTGTATGGTGTGTATAGGAATGTTTAATATACTATTTTCTCGAATTCTGTTTTGTTTGAAAATTTACATTGAAAACATTTTCCATAAAAGCAATCAAACATTCTTGAAGCATGAATTAACCTATTATTATTTGCTTTATAATGCACAAAGTTGGGGTGCCTGAGTGGCTCAGTCATTAAGCTTCTGCCTTCGGCTCAGGTTGTGATCCCAGGGTCCTGGGATCAAGCCCCACATCAGGCTCCCTGCTCCGCGGAAAGTCTGCTTCTCCCTTTCCCACTCCCCCTGCTTGTGTTCCCTCTCTCACTGTGTCTCTCTCTGTCAAATAAATAAAATCTTAAAAAAAAAAAAACAAAATAATGCACAGAGTCACCAGAGGGGTTTGGGTAGACTGTCACACCTTGAGAAATAAAGCTGTAAAATTATAGTGTAAGCTCTACACCCAAAGTTTATATGATTTTCAGTTTTTCCAACTATCAGCCTACTAACACAAATGTGAGAGACACAGAAGTGGAAAACAGATCAGATTTATAGAGATTTAACAGAACAACACAATGTATGATGATTAAATCGGGAAAAAGAAAAATGCACCAGAACTATTTTGTAAGAAGTGAAAACATGTTTAGGATCCATTCATTGCAAGGAAAGCGGTGCAGGTTTCAAAGACAGAGTTCTGCTTTCGCAATATACGATGTTATTTCCAGTATCTGTACAAATTTTATAAACTCCTCTATTCTACAAGATAAAGAAAAGTTTGACTTATTGTTCATAATAATCCATGTCAAACTCCTAGGAAAATTAAGGTGAACATGGTGTGCAAGCCTGGGTTTATCCATATTAGCAGCAAGATTGGCCAGTCACTGGGAAATCTAACTGAGAATTGGTAACCCTGGGGGGTGCAGAGAAGGCGTTATGTAAGGTTCTGAGGAGTCAGAGCAGAGCCCATGGAAGCTTGGAGAGCTGTGTTGTGTGATTTGCTCCCTGCTTAGTTCTCAGTGAAGCTCCTCTGAGGAAGCACTGTTGCCCTTTCTGAGCTTGAGATGCCTCCTGTCTTTCTGCAGCGAACACAGTCTGATTGACAATCATTTGCTTCTTCCTCCACAGAAAAGAGAATTGGACCAAACGCTATTTTGATTCTGGCCCGAAGATTTTTCAAGCCTAAAGAAATCACTTCAAGTCCTTGCTTCTATTTTCTGGCAGGATTTCTCTTCAGTTATTCTAAATATATGGATGGCTTCTCATTTCATTGCAGCGGCCTCTGCAGTCTCTAGATGGTCCATCTCCATGAGGCACAGTGTTTATACATAGCTTAATAAGGTGTGCTTCTCTCGTGTGCTAAATCTTAGCTTCGGAGTGATTCAGTTGATTGAAGTGCCCAATCCAACACTGAAGATTTTACTTTTCTTAATAAGTTCTTATTTACGGCTTCTTCAGAATATGCTTTGTAGGATTTTAGAGTGCTCCACACTTAAATTATATATCACTTTGGTATTTAAATCAATGAATTTAAATTACTGCATAATGATTACTTTCAATTTGTCTTCACTTAAGGAATATGATATAATTAAACATGTTTGTTTGATCCGGTCTTGCAAATGAACCTATACATTTACATTAGCTGTCTATGAGATGAGTTAATTCTCTGGGGCTTTTTAAACCATTGGAAGAGGTTGTCAGTTCTCTGGCTAAGTCAGCAATCTCTCCTCCCTCTCTCTTCTTTCCTCTCCCTTCCCTCCCTTTCTCCCTTTTCCTGACCCCTTTCTCCCTATCTCCACCCTCACCCTTCCCCCCACTTCTTTCACTGTATGTTTATAGTATGCCAGACACTATGCTAAATACTAGAAATAAGATATTGGATAACTTAGATGCTGACCTGACTTGCATTTCTAACCAGGAACCAATTAAACTTGCTTGCTCTCACTTCCTGTGCCCAAGGAACTTGAGAGGTGTTGTAGAAGTTGAAGGGAAAAGCAATTTTATAGAAAGGCTAGTATGTTCTAAACTATTGAAGTTGAGATGAATGAGAATTATAGGAAATTAACCTGGAAGATTTCATATATGCTATTTTATCACTAGAAGTTCAACTGAGGACTTTTAACACATTGTCCATGCTTTAACATTCTCATGCTTCATTATATCTTCATGAGTATATGACATATTTATAAAAGCTATTCGATGTCCCAGTTTAATTCTATCATCTGTGTAGTATCTCCATTTGTTTCTATTGGTTGATTTTTCCCTTCATTATGGGTTGTATTTTCCTGCTTCTTTTAATGCCTGGTCATTTTTGATTGGATGCCAGACATTAGGATTTTATCTTTTTGAATGCTGGATAATATTGTATTCTTTTAATTGTGAGCTTTCAACTGGGTTGCAATTAACTTAGTTGGGAGCACTTTAATCCATTTCAGGGTTGCTTTTAAGCTTTGCTATGTGGGACCATAACACTTTTAAGTCTAAGACTGATTTTGCTACACTGTTGAGATAAAAAAAGCCTTCTGAGTAGTCTCTCCAATGGCCTATGCATTATGAGGTTTTCCACTCTATGTCACGGGAACCCTAACTATTTTCAGCCCTTTGTGAACTCTAAGGACTGTGTTGCCTTGTCCTTTCTGGCAGTTCTTTCCCAGAATCAGATTCTTTTTTTTTTTTACATGCACTGATTAGTCCTCAGCTGAGGACTCAAAGGAAACCTGGAAGTCTCCAGAGCTCTCTCTCTGCAGCACTTTCTTCTTTCATGTGGCACTCTCCTCTCTACCCAGCAGTCTCTGCTTTGTACTGTAGTCTTCAAGGTCTAGCCAACTTGGCTTCTGAATTCTCAACTGTATACTTCATCTGAGAGAGCCTGCTGGGCCCTATTTGGGCTCCCTCTTGCTGTGCTATGGCCTGGAAACTGTCTTCAGGCGGTATGTGGAGGCAATCACCACATCATCTGGTTTGTTTCCCTATCTCAGGGATCACTGCTTTGTGCTAAAATTCTTAGGTGATATATATTTTATCCAAATGTTATAGTTGTTTCAGGAAAGAAGGTATATCAATCCTGTTACTCCATATTGACCAGAAGCCTATATATGTTATTCCAATCCTCAGAGTGAGGAGTTATTACTATATGCATTTTTATAAACAAAAGAGCTGACCTCATATAGAATTAACAACTTACTCAAAAGTGCATATTTAATATAAGAAGAGTCAGTAGGCAAGCCTTGATCTCTCATATGGAAATTCATATTTATTCCACCTTTGCATTTGACCACACATTCCTTGATCTTAAAAAATAGCTTTGATATGGTGGGATGCAAAGAAGCTGATTTCCAAGAATTCAGAAGTAGGTGGTGGAAACTGATGGTGGTAAATGTAGACATTTATTTTTCCAAAAAGTTTGGTAGTGAAGGAAGAAAGAGAAGACAACCAGAAAGAAAGGAGAGGAATGGAAACCTCAGAAGAGCATTAACACTGAGGGACACTCGTGTATCTTAGATATGTACTCTCAGTCTGAGTACTCACAGTAATAAAGAGAAACCCGCAATGACCCACCTACCTAGAGCTTAAAAAGCTCAGGGGAAAGAGAGTCTTATGAAAACAGTGTCAGGAAATGCTTGCTGGAGGAAGTGAGGCTTAAGCAAGTTTATGAGATACTCACCAAGGATGTAAAATAAAAGGCACCAGGGAATTCATCACAGTAGGAAAGGATAGAGGTTGGATGGAAACATATAATCCATGTTTGCAGGGTGGTGAATGGATGAATGCAGGTAGAGTGGGGAGTTTTGTTCACTCTCTCCTTTCCTAGATTTCATTCTAAGAAACCTACCCATGAGATGCACAGTCTGTGGCCAGTAATGAAGGCTAGGACAGCCCATTGGTTTGTCCAACTCCCTCTCCTCATACACACACCTTCAGCTATTAGCCCATATGATTTACCATCCTGTCTTTACAAGGAAACTTGGAAGGTTTGGGTGGAAACCATTAGGGAAATAATTAGAAGGTGATCAATATGTAATTGATAATTTTGTGTATGAATAAATGAGCTCAGTTTTTCTATGCCACAAGAACTGGAAAGAGAATACTTTCATCTCTGTTCTACATTATTTTCTGGAGAGATGCTTCATTCTGTCATCCCTTCACAGATTTATATCAGCTATCCCTCCTCCAGACACACTTTTCACCCTTCTGCAGAAAATAGAAGAGCTGTGCTAAGAGTAGAGATGAGGATTTAATTCATTTTGCTTTTTTGAATTTGTATCCAGTGTCTAGTTTACAACAACTTTGTGTTAACACACACACACATATACACACACATACACATACACACGTCTTATTGTGGTTAACCAGTGGTCTTGTATCTATCCCTGTGTGTGTGTGTAAGAATCTTTTGTTTGTTTGTTTGTTTGTTTATTATTTCATCATAGGGTATTTTGGAGAGAGAGTATTTCAAGGAGCCTAGAGTCCTGAGAAATTAGTCTATTCTTAAGAAGTCATTTCTATTGGTTTAGGAAAAATCAATGAACATTTCTGGGCTACAAGTGACTTGTCTATAAATAGGAATAAATTACCTGCCTTATTTACTTTATAGACTACCATGCCCTTCCCTTTGTGAGGGGGTTATGCACGTTGCAAAGGAGTCAACATGGTCATAGCTAGGGGCAAGGAGTGTCCTGAGGGGATGGGAGGACCATGGGGGAGGTGTGATTACAGACCTTGCAGAGGATTGTGCTGAGTAAGAGAAACAAAACCAGAAATAGGACAATCACACCTGAGGGAACTGAGCGCTAGCTTTCGCTGGAGGTAGAATTAATTGTCTGTTTTCTATGAAGGTGGGTCTAATTAACTGCAGAGGGCTTTCATCGTTTTGTTTTATTTGTTTTTTTGTTTCTGAGTTTGACAGACATGTTGGAGCCAAAGGCGAATCACTTGGTACAAAGGTCACAAACTGGAATACAGTTACCCCTCATTCATATAACACCCATGTTATTTTTTAATGCTGAATATTTATGAAATACAGCTTTGAAGGGGCTATTACCAATAGCATGCCCATGGTACCCCATACCAATGTCCATCTGTGCATCTCTCCTATATAATTGTAGAGAAGGAAATAGGTCTGTGTGGGGGTAGGTACAATCAGGCTTCAACTAACAGCACCTGACCATCAAGGCAAACGGTATTTCAATGTGGCAGAGAGAATGATACCTAATTCCATCCACCCAGAGTTTTTATCCCTTAGGTCCTGGCCCCCAAAGATTTCTTTTCTTTTCTTTTTTTTAAGATTTTTTTTTTATTTGACAGAGAGGGACACGGCGAGAGAGGGAACACAAGCAGGGGCAGTGGGAGAGGGAGAAGCAGACTTCCCGCAGAGCAAGGAGCCTGATGTGGGGCTCAATCCCAGGACCCCGGGATCATGACCCAAGCCGAAGGCAGACGCTTAACAGCTGAGCCACCTGGGTGTCCCACCCCCAAAGATTTCTATTTAAAATGATACACCAGAAGTCCCATTAAGAGACCTAAGCTAACTGAGGTTTGAACATGGGTGTGAGAAATAATCGTGCCCATGAGAGAAGAGGTGAATAGGAGCCAGCTATTTTCCATTTATGAGCAGGAAATATGACATGATATATAAAGGGGTCTCAAAACCATATATCAGCTGTTGCCTAAGAAATTAACGGAGTATAATGCATTTCATTTTTGTGAAAACATAATTATAACTTTGATTTCTGTAGAAATTATCTGAAAGAACAAGTGCATAATAAAAGAAAGGCCAATTCCATCCAAGAAAGGGAGCTCCACTCAGCCATGTATTGTATATATACGTCCTTTTCTTTAAGCCTCATTCTAATTTCCATCTTGCCTTTTGGTATTTAGCTCATGCTGAAATTTAACAGGTACCTGAAGTACATATGTCAGAGGTAGTTAAGATGGAGAGAGGGTTCAACTATATAAAATAGAAACACTTAAAGACATTAGTGTTCATTGTTAGAATGTTCTACTTAGTATATATTCTTTGAGGATGTTGATTCAAAAACCTAAACTGAACGACCACTTGGAAACTGAAATTGACATATTTTTATGTAGTTTTTCTATTCTTCGATTTTTAGGAAACTTTGAAAACCAAACCAAACTAAAACAAAATACAACAAAAAAAAATTAAAAATCCTCCCCTGATACCTGGCAATATTTAAGGGAAAAATGAATTTTTTAGTGAAATTGTTGAAAACTGCTGTCTGTCCATTTTTCTGTTCATGTATAAGAAAAGAGATGGTTGAGTAGGCTTATTAGAAAAATGTAAATTTTAAACTGACACTGAAAAACAGACACTTTGATAATATTGAGATTACAGATAGGTTCTGTAAAGATGAAAACGTGGAAAAGGGGGCAAGGAAGATGCTCTTTCATAGGATTTCAATAAAAATTAAAAATAATGTGTAAGTTGGGGTCAGAATTATCAAAGTTTTGAAGAGGCAACTTGCTTGTGTGGTAGTCTGAGCAATCCCTTGTCTGCCATTTTTCCATGGAGTTTTAACAAAAAATGAAATTACCCATACAAGTAGAGACTTTAGGAACAAAGTAGAGCTAATTACCTGATCCAGGAAGTACCTTAATATATACTTGACTCAGTATTCTTTGTTTGCAAGTGAGCTAAAAGCTGGAGAAATCCTTTGTTAGGAGAGAACTTAGTCAGGAGGATACATAAGTTTATAGCAAAAATAAAGATTCAGGTATCAGCCACTGGAGGAGCTCACATTCAGCCATGTGCCAGGGTCTAAGAAAGTGTCCTCATGAGCCCATGGGATGATGGAGCTGCCGGTGAGATAGGCCCAAATACAAGTCTTGAAATCTGGGTGGAAAGCTTCAAAGTCCCCAAAAGGTAAAACTGACTTTAATAAATGAGCTGATACAAATGCTAGGACAGGGAGAAATAAGAGATAAGCCTAGATTTTTAGGGTCTGTGCTTCATTCATCTATCACTGCATAAGAAACCAGCCTAAAATTTAGTAATTTATACCAGCACTCGTGATTTATTTTGCCCCTGAATTTGCCATGTAGGTAACATATGGCAGGAAAGGCTTACCTCTGTTCCAGATGGTGCTTCAGCTAGGAAGTTTGAATGGGAGTGGATAATTCACTGGTGGTGGCCTCTCCCACCTTGCTGACATGGTAGTGCTGACTGGGAGCTCAGCAAGGGACACAGGGCAGGGGACTTCAGTCCCATTCCATATGGATTTCTTAATGAGACTGCTGCAGCCTCCTTAAATCATGGCAGCTGGGTTCTAAGAGTGAGAGTTCAAAAATACAAGAAGTGGAAATTGATAGTCTTAAATCATCAGCCAAAAACCTGGGAGAGAGTCACTTTTACCATCGTTCAAAGCTGTTCCAGAGCCTGCCCAGACGTGAGGGTAGGAGACTTTAGCCCTACCTTTCAGTGGGCAGAGTGGGCCCTGTTTGTTCTGCCACAACCCAGGAGCCATGGGAATCTCCAAGTGCATCTGAAGCGGTACCTTAGTAAATATATGGTGGACTGAATACTAGAAAGTATTTCTTAGGGCCCCAAATGGAGAATTTTCTTTATTACTTACGAGTTCAGAGGGAAAACATGCAGGAATATGTGCAGGAAGTACCACCCACAGAATGGACATGGAATATCACTCATGTCTGTAGGATGGAGAAGCTGAGTGGCCACAACTGGTCAGAGTGCTAAGAAGTTTCTAGATGGAATTATAATCACTTCCTACTTAATTGGTGCTACCACTGAGGATCTGCCTTTGCCAAAAATCTGATTCATTTGGTCATTCATGTAGTTCTTTTCTGTACTTCTGGACTTTAAACAATCTTCTTAAGTGTAATAGGTAGCAATGGAAAGAAAACAATGAAAATACTGCCTAAGACATGCAAATACACAAATATCTTTGTCACGATAATAAGGAATAGAGTAAGTACTAAATAGAAAGAAAATGTAAATACCTTAATACCTAGGTATTTATGGATAAGCCATAGTTGCTAAATACTTGTTATAAACCAGTACTGTATAATGAGCTAGGCATATAAAAGTGGAAAATCTTGAGCTCTGCCCACAAGGAATTTTTCTACATTTCTTAGAGATGATATGAGTGTTAAATTCAAGGACTACTATAAAGTGCAACAAAAGTAGCATGTATAATATACAAAGTGTGGTTGAAAATTCTGGGGTTTGGCTAGAGTTCAAAGCAAGCAAACATAATAGTCATAAAAGTAGGTGGAGAAAGTTTTGATACAATAATATTAAAGTTGTAATAGGCCAGTGAGTGTTCTAGTGGAGGGCAACATGCACAAGACAATTTTTTTTACTACATTTTTTGTAGTAACAGGAAAGAAAGTAAACCTAAACAGTATTTCAAAGTTATTAAATGAAGTTTTCTTAAAACCAATTAAAAATCACACGACCGAAACCATCATTCATGTGTATTTTAATATTCTCACATAGAGGTAAGAATGAAAGATGCTTTCAAATCCTTATTTTATTTTGAGAGAGGAGAGGCAAAGAAATCCAAACTGGTAAGAAACTGATAGCAGTAAAGAATTCAGTGAAATATATAATAGTTGCTGACAAGTCTAAGCCATTAAAGAGACATGTTGTGCAATGGGAGTCCAATTTGATTCCAACTGACAGATAAATCCTGTTTTAAAAATAGCTTTTTGTGATCTGAAGAACGATCAGAAGAAAATTCTGAGTATGCAAACACCTGTAATAAATCATCTGCATATAGGGAAACAATATATCAGATGATGCCAGTTTAACTCATGAGAAATTGAATTAAGATGAGCAGCAAGGATCTCATCTAAAATTTAAAGCAGAAGGTGAGATAAAAGACAGGCTAGAATGTCTAGTTACTACTGCTCTGCAATGACAAAGCCACACCTTGGTTTGATAGCCAGGACAAAAGGCTCAGCATTCTCCTCTCCCTCTTTGCCCTATTAGTTATGTAAGCATGGAAAGAAATGCAGATGACCTGCCTCTACTTTTGTCCAAGTGATATATAAACATTATATACTAATGTGTTACAAAGAGGCTATTGCTTCACATATATGATTTCTAAAGAACTATACTTCTTTAGAAAAAAATCGAATCCGATAAGCACCCTGTAAGTAATGTGTGTACTTAAATGATCATACAATCCAATTGACTTTTTACTTTTTGTGTACAGTTTTATAATTTCTGTTTTTAATTTTTTAACTCTATGATTTTAACATGTGCACAGATTCATTGAGTCATCACTCTTATTGGGACAATCCCTTCACCCAAACACATCCCCTCAGGATCTGCATATACAGTTGCATGTTCAACCCACCCCTAAACCTGAAAATAAATCTGCTCTCCATCACTAAAGTTTTATTTTTCAGATGACATAAATGGAACCATACAACATATAACCTTTGAGATGGTAACCTTTTGAGACTGGCTTCTGGCACTCAATATAATGCCTGTGAGTTTCATCCAAGTTGTTGCATGTATCGATAATTTGTTCTTTTTTATTAACGAATGGGATTCCATACTATGGTTGTACCATATTTTGCTTATTTACTTATCCACTGAAGGATATTTGTATTGTTTCTGCTTTTTTGGCATTTATTCACACAGCCACTATACATATGCATAGGCGGGTTTTTGTGTTAATCTAAGTTTTCATTTCTGAAGGATAACTACTTAGGCACAGGGTGACTAGGTCATGTGCAGAGTGCATGTTCAGCTCTGTAAGAAACTGCCAAATCATTTCCCAAAGTATCTGGAATTTAAACATTATCTCCACATCCAAAACCTCATCATATAATGTTATTTTTGTGTGTTTAATTGCCAAGTGCATTTTTTAAAAACTCAGGTAGAGAAAAATAATCTATTATATATACCCAGATATTTATCATATCTCTTGCTCTTCTTTTATTTCTCATGTTCCACATTTTCTTACCGCTATCATTTCCCTCCCTTCTGAAGAACTTTTTTTTTTTTTTTTTGACAGAGAGAGACACAGTGAGAGAAGGAACACAAGCAGAGGCAGAGGGAGAGGGAGAAGCAGGCTTCCCGCAGAGCAGGGAGCCCGATGCAGGATTTGATCCCAGAACCCTGGGATCATGACCTGAGCCGAAGGCGGACGCTTAATGACTGAACCACCCAGGCGTCCCTCTATATTTTGTTATTATCTCATAGTTTTCTGAGGCTCATCCAGTGAGTTTGGGCAATTGTCCTGGTTGGATTCAGGCCACAACTTCCAGTCTGCCTTCTGTGAGCCCTGGCTCCACTGTTTCAGGTGTTAGTTAAGCGTTTAAAGCTTTTGCAGTGGTTTTGTTGTCTTCCACTCAGTAGTCAGTCTGGGACCTGAGTGGAAGTCTATTCATTAGCTCAGTTCTCAGTTTTTGGGATGATAGTTAGGATCAAATGCACACACAGGCAGCAAGGGGAGTAAAACCAGGGTTCGTAAGAAACTTTATGGGATTGCTTTCCCAAGCGTTTCCTGTTTCACTGTGTAATCCTCCTGGTTCTCTCTGGTTTTCCTTTTCAGTCCTCCATCCAGAAGCCATCCATTTGTAGTATTGTCATTTGTGTTGGAGACTAAACAGAAATGAGGGGTGTGGATGTGAGAATGGTAGGGAGAGGCAGATAGACACAGAAAGAGAAAAATCAGAGGAGTTGGACCTGCTCTCTTGGAAGGGCAGTTCTGCTCAGCCTGGAGGAAGGTTCCTTCCCTCCGAGTTTGGCTCATGGTTTTCCACTGTGGCTGTCATGCTCTCACCATAGGATTTTGTGAGGACTGGACCATGACAGCTTTTAGAAATCACAAATAAAGCTGCTATAAACATTTACATCTGTGTTTTGGTGTGGACAAATATTGTTATTTCTCTAAGTACAATACCCAGAAATAAGAATGCTGGGTCAAATGGTGAGTATATGTTTAACTTTATAAGTATTTTCAGACTGTTTTCCAGAGTGACAGTAACACTGTGTTTTCCCACCAGAAATGCATGAGTTCCAGTTGTTCTGCATCCCACTCTGCATTTGATATTGTCTGTAATCTTATTTTAGTTATCCTAATATTTGGGTAGTGGAATATCATTGTGGTTTAAATTTGTATTTTCCTAGTAGCTAATGATGTTGGACATCTCTTCATGTGAGTTTTTGCCATCCTTATATTTTCTTTGAAGTGTCTGTTTAAGTCCTTTGTCCGTTTTGTACATTTGACTTGTCCGTTATAATTGTATCGGGTTTTGAGAATTCTTTATATAGTTTGGATACAATTCTTCATAGATGTGTGGTTTGCAAATATTTTCTTCCAACTCATAGCTTGTCTTTTCGTTCTCTTGATAGTCTTTGACAGAGCAAAAGTTTTCAATTTTGATGAAGTCCTATTTATCATTTTTATCGTCAAAAATGCTTTAGGTGTCATTTTTAAGGACTCTTGTTCTAAACCCGGGTCATGAGAATTTTCTCCTGAAAGTTTTATAATTTTTAGTTTACATTTAGATTTAGGATCCATTTTGAGTCGACCTTTGCATGAAGTGTGATATTTAGGTCAAAGTTTGTTTTCACCTATGGATGACCAATTATTCCAATGCCATGTGTTGTAAAGACCAACTTTTCTCCATTTAACTGATTCTTCATCTTTGTCAAATAGCAAATGGCTATATCTGTTTGAGCCTTTTTCTGCCCTACCTATTCTTTTCAAGTAATTATGTCTTTCTATGCCAATACCACCTTCTTGATTACTGTAGTTTTATAGTGAGTTTTAAAATCAAGTAGTATGAATCTTCCAAACTTGTTCTTCTCTTTTAAGCTGCTATAGACATTTCGGTTCCTTTGTTCTTACATACAAATTTTAGAATCAGCTAAGACAAGAAATTTTAAGGAAACAATAATGTATGTCTTTAATCTTAACCAACGAACAATTTCTCTTATTTAAGAAGAAAGGTTAATATTTTACCTTGTTTTTCATATTGTACATTTGATGTCCACAGAAACTGATTTACAGAACATTAGCTATAAAAAGTTTGAGTTTAAAATATATACATATTTTATATAATATAGATATATATTAGACCTACCAATTGTCTGTTAATGATGTATTTGAAATCCACTTTTTTCCCCATACACTATTGGGTTCATATACAAAGATATAAATACCAAAGTAAAAATAAATTCAATACTTAAAATTTAAAAGTCTGCAGTTGAGTTGGCAAAAGTTTAACACATCTCCTAAACACCATTACTAATGACAAGATTTGGGTTGTGTAACCCTCAGGATAAATAATGGTATGTGCTTTGAAATACTTGGTCTTCCATTATGTCAGGCACATTCTATGGCCCAACTACCCCACTACCTTATTTTCTGCTAGATTCCATTAAACTACACAAAAACAAAAAATGCCACATTGTTACTTTTATAACCTCTTTTATAATGATCCAATTCTGGAAAATGAGATCAGAGGGAATGTCCACTTCTGATTTTCTGGAAAAAGCTTTTCTCTGAAAAGACACGTGGAAAAATGCTTGTTTTTGTGTTGCCTGGATGTGGCCATGTTTCATATGTCTCCTGTGGCAACCATCCTGGAACAATGAGAGCAGAATCATGGCCATGTTTAGGGTTGCTGATGTAACAGTAGAAACGTTGTCATTGATTACACTTCTGAGTTGCTCAAATCAACCCTAGGACTACCATTTGCTTCCAGGAGTATTTTTTTAAATAATAAATTACCTTATTTTCTAAGCCACTTTGGGTTGGGTATCCTGTTATTTATAGTCAAAGGCCTCCAAATAGACCTATCTCTATAAATGTGCAACCAACGCAAATAATTTCATTAGAATCTCTTCCTTTCTTTTCTGGGAAAACTCTGATTTCTTACTAGATTGAGACATGTATTCAGGGCCTTTTGAAAGGCCATGGAATAAAAATAATATTGTCCATGCACCCTGACTTCCTTCATCAGAAAACTATGTTACTTTACTCATGTGGAATTTCACATTTCTGATTGTGCTTATACTTAGAGTAGGATGATATGGTGCAAAAAGGGCTCTACTTGGAGTCCTAAGACCTCAGTCCTGCTCCTGACTTTGCTAGTAATTTACTCCATTGATCAGGGTGACTTATTAACTACTCTGTGCCAGTTTCCTCAACTGAAAAATAACACATTTTATGGAAATACTGTAAACTCTGGGAGAAATTAATTACTGCCCTACCATACTACCACCCCCCAACACACAAACACACTGGACTCTTAAGAGTAGGAGCTCTTATAAGGTCCAGGAATAGGAACTGTTGCTTTTATTGTACTTGATAGAGGTTACAAATATATACTGCCATGTGGAATGTTATTTGGAATCTCTCTTTAGATTCCTATTTTTGGAAAACACAAAATCTCCATACTCTTTTGGTTTACTTCTTCCTGTCGTTGGTAAAGCATGAGAAGCCTGGCATTGTCTCTCATTTGAGATCACTGGACCCACCCAGACAAGGACTATGCGGCCTAGGGAAATTCTGTTTAGTGGACTTGCTTAAAAAGGTTATTTTTTCTGCAATTCTTGTGATTAGAGTAGAAAACAAATTAAGTCTAAGATTACTGCGTACAGATGGAGTGAATAGGCCAAGGAGTTCACTAAGCCAACTCTGGTCTTACCTTAAGCCAGAGAAGAAAATAAAAGCTCTGCTTGCTTTAAATCATATCACAATTCCTTTATGAAACTCTTTTTATTCTCTTGCTGACTCCCTCAAAACTTCTACATATTCTCTAGGCCCTCAAGTAATCAAACCTGATCATCTGAATATCTGGCCCATCCTGTGCAATCACTGTCAAGCTAATGGAAAGAGCAACTGTTGATTAATCTGAATGGATCTGCACTTTCTCATTGAATAAGACCTCAATCTTTACAATAAACTGAGGAACTTTTGCCTAATTTAGAAATGTATATATCTTAAATACATAGTGAGATATACATAAGAACTCTATCAAAGATAACCAAAAAATACCATAAGATATCTGTAAAAATTGGTTGCAACTGTAGAGGTGGACAGACTGGCCAAGTGGAGAGAATAATTGGAATAACATATTTTTGAAGGAGGCCAAATGAGTGGCAGTGTGAAATGTATATCCAGTGGTCTCACCTATGGGTTAAGATCCTAATCAAGACTTGCATGGACATCAAAGATACTAGTTTTTATATCATAATTATATCTTATTTGAGATAACCAAATTTCAAAATGTTTTATTCATGCTTTATTTAGCAAGCATGAATTTTTGTATGCAAGGCACTCTAATAGTATGAGGATTACAATGATTATAAGGTCATATTCTTTGTCTTAAATAGGCTTAAAGTGTAGACAAGAAGAAGAAGAATCATATAAGTGCAATGAAATGTTCTATCTGATATGGAGGCAAATACCTGTTATAAAGCTTGGCATATAATAGCTATTTAATGAGTGTTTACTTAAAAATGAATAGAAGAATTGTTGCAAGTATGTGTGTGGCAAATTGACTGATAGTTATGTTATCAGAGGGAAGGTTTGGGAAGGGTTTATTAGAGGAAGTTGGTTTGGAAAAAATGGTAGGAATTGATCATGGTGAGCACAAAGGAGAAAGACATTATAGGCAGAGGACTTTGTGATCAAAGATTCAGAAGGACACATTGTAGAATTGTATTTACATTTGGCATGGAAGCCTGCCCAGAGGATGCCTAGGCATTTTGCAAATATGCAGAGCAAGTATTCTGATGACGCTCTTTCTTTACCAAGATGAGAAGTATTTATAGTCAGTTGCCCATGGAAACTTTCCTAGTTATTCACATGTGAAGAATTTGCCTAGTTAGCTTTGAGAAAGCTATTTGTTCATTCACGAAGTCATACATTCTTGCATTCATACACATTTATTGAGTGAATATTTATGTGAAAGTCTGTATCACTAAGACCATAAGGCTTTGCAGCTTAACATGTTTCCCAGGATCAAGAAGCATCTGCATCACCTAGGAGCTTGTTAGAAATGCAGATTATGAAGCCAGCCTCAGACTTACTGAATCAGAATCTGCATTTTAACAAGATTCCCAGATAGTTCATATGAATATATCTGAGGGATACAAAGAAAGCTTACTTCCAGCTTTCTAGGACTTCCCAGTCCAATAAGGGAGATAAAACACATGTGCAAATAGTCATACTTTAATAGCCAGTACCCATATGGTACATGCCAATGTGTGGCACAACCTGGCACAGACTTTGAAGTCAGATGCTGATTAAAAAAAATAATTGTTTGTTTTCTATGTGAATTCGACAAGTTACTTTTCCTTTCTCTGACTCAATACCTTTACCTGTGGGTTACTGATGATATAAGTACTTTACTAGGCTGTTTAAGAACTAGGAATGTCCCATTTGAATGCTTCACACAGTACCTGGAACAGAATAAGCACTGACGAAATAGTAATGATTATTCTGGAGGTTTAAGAGTTAACTGTTTGCAGGTAAATATTCCATTATAGATACATTTTCATGGAAAAGTGGTATTTTATCTGTCTCTTATTCATAGTTTTAATGTAGGGTGTTGAGAATGCACAGGGGACAAGATATTCAACCGTCTAGTCATGATTTTCAACTACAGGAAGCTGTATTTCTTACACATATAGATACTACTTGAGAGTCGAGGATCTTCTGTGTGAGAACACCCATCATGCAATTTAGACCCATTATCTAACTGCAAATGTAATAACATAGCATAAATTAAATAGGTTGTGCAAATACATTACTAATTTCATTGTTTCAGAATACCTTTAAGACAAAATCCTTTTCAAAATAAACAAACTGCCTCTTATAGTTTGCTTAGCTTAAAATTAAAATTAAATGGCTTTGCCTCTTTACTGTTGGAAACAGAGTGAGGCTTTATAAAAATCATGAAATCCAATTATGGGTATTCACAGTGAATGGACAAATACAAATCATGCACCTTAGAATTTGCTGCCGTTTGTCAATTTAAAGATTTTTCTTGGTAAAATGTAGACTTCCATAGACTTTGTTTGATTGAAGAGATTGTAACTGAGTAAAATCATTTCATCAAACTCACCTTGATTATGAGAGCCAGCACAGACGATAGTACTGCCTTCTCAGTAGCTGTCGGCAGGAACAGCCAGTTCTCTCACACCATGGACTAAGAAAGGTGAAGTGTCCACATTCAGCTGATGAGACAATGACTAATCCTAGCCACTCAATTATTTCATTATAATTTTACTAACTTTTTAGGTCACAGCGCTCGGGTTAATGCTCATTGTTAGAATTGTCCAAATTATAAGAGAAAACAAAGACAGTGCTACCCAGGGAGAAATGTGTGTAGTTATTTACTGTTCCAGCCTGTCCTTCCTCTCCCAAAGCCCTGCCCAGTGAAAATGAAAGTTTCTTCAGAGGGCAATAGGAAGTTGCAAGAAGACGAGACACAGGTGTAGAAAATAGGACTTAGAGACTTTTCACCAGATAATTCTGTGCCTTCTGGGTTTGTGCATTTCCATCTGGCTCAGGTTATATTTTTAATCAATATACTGGCTTTCTTCTTCTTTTTCTCTCCTTTGGGGGCCTGTAAGAGGGAATATTAAGGACTTCCATCTGCCTTCCTCCTGGTTACTCAAGAGAGTGGAATTTTTGCTACAAGCAGGAGGTAGACGCGCAGTTTGAGCTACTGAAATCTTTTAGGTTGGGGCTTGGCGAAGACTATAAAGGAAGGATTTCCACAGTGTGCTTGTGTGTTCTGTGGGCTACTGGTGGATTTTCAATGTATATCAATATGTAATAATATATATATATAATAAATAAGTATATATATATTTTTATGAGTGATCTATAAACAGTTTGGTCATTTTGTAAGAAAAAATGAAGCAATTTGTTCACAATTATTTCATAAATGTTATCATATGTAAGATACAAATGTTCACCAAAGTATCATCATAAGCTTAAAAATGGCACCTGTTTTTATCGAAGACTATTTGGAGCAGTTTTTTTCACATAACTTTCAGTTTACAAGTTGCTCTTTGTCTCAGCCTAAGTATTTTCCCTATTTTTTTTTAATAATTGTAGTATAATTAACGGAGTGCTATATTAGTTTCAACAATTCTATACATTATTCAGTGCTTGTCATGATAAGTGTACTTTTTAAAAAAGATTTATTTATTTATTTGAGAGAGAGAATGGGTGGGAGGGGCAGAGGGAGAGGGAGAGAAAGTCTGAAGCAGACTGCTCTGAGTGTGGAGCCCACCCTGGGGCTCTATCTCACGACCCTGAGATCATGACCTGAGCAGAAACCAAGAGTTGGACACTTAACCGACTGCACCACACAGGTGCCCCACAATAAGTGTACTCAATCCCCTTCACCTATTTCATCCATCCTCCCACCCACCTCCCCTCTGGTAATCACCAGTTTGTTCTCTGTATTTAAGAGTCCGTTTCATTTGTCTCTCTTTTCCTCAGTTTGTTCTTTTGTTTTGTTTCTTAAATTCCACGTGAGTGAAATCATATGGTATTTGTTTTCCTCCGACTTATTTCCTTTAACATTATACCCTCTAGGTCCATCCATGTTGTTGCAAATGGCAAGATCTTATTCTTTTTTTTTTTTTTTTTTTAAATTTTTTTAATTGTTATGTTAATCCCCATACATTACATCATTAGTTTTAGATATAGTGTTCCATGATTCATTGTTTGTGCATAACACCCAGTGCTCCATGCAGAACGTGCCCTCCTCAATACCCATCACCAGGCTAACCCATCCTCCCAACCCCCTCCCCTCTAGAACCCTCAGTTTGTTTTTCAGAGTCCATTGTCTCTCATGGTTCTTCTCCCCCTCCGATTTCCCCCCCTTCATTCTTCCCCTCCTGCTACATTCTTCTTCTTCTTTTTTAAGATCTTATTCTTTTTTATGGCTGAGCATCAGGGAAATACAAATCAAAACCACACTGAGATATCACCTTACACCTGTAAGAATGGCTAAAGTCAAAAACACAAGAAATAACAAGCGTTGGCAAGGATGCGGAGAAAAAGAAACCCTCATGGACTGTTGGTGGGAATGAAAATTGGTGCAGCCACTGTGAAAAAAAAATATAGAGGTTCCTCAAAAAATTAAAAGTAGAATTACCGTATGATCTACTATTCCACTAGTGGGTATTTGCCCCCCCAAAATGAAAACACGAATTCAAAAAGATACATGCACCCCTGTGTTTATTGCAGCATTATTGACAATAGCAAGAATATGGAAGCAACCCAAGTGTCCATCAACTGAAGAATGAATAAAGATGTGGTATATATATATACAATAGAATATTACTCAGCCATAAAAAGGAGTATTTTCTTATCTTTCGAGTGCTAGTTTTATTTGCTAAATTGGCACTTTCATTATTTTTGTTACTTTATATCCCAAATTGTAATAAGAAGTCCAGTAGCTCAAAGATGATCCATTAAAGCACAAAAGTAGTAATAAGCATAACAAAATGTCATAAATCCTATTAATCCAAAAAGACAACATGAATCTGTGTGTGCTCAAAAAAATTTATCTGCGAGTGGGGTAACTTTTTACAGACATCAAAACCAAAATGTGAATAAGTATAATATAGACATCTGAAAATCAGATTTTTTTTTTTTCTAGACACCTATTGTTCTCCTAGTCCCCGTTGTCTTACCTGTTAAATATTTCACCACAGTGTCTTGAGCCATGGATTATCCTGACATTTTCAAAGAAAGCAGAGTAACCTCTCTGTTGTGTCAATAGATTTTTCTGAATAAGTGCAGAGTAATGCTGTCCAGGATGATTTTCATGGATACAGTCACTAATGGTAGAGAAGATAACAAATCTAGGAAGGCATCATTTGAAGTTGTTCTCCTTATGACAAAAATCGGTCAATTGCCTTGCATGGTAGCTTATGAAAAAAGTTAGTGCCCTTTCAGAGAAACAAAATAAACTATTGTCAAAATTCGTAATCAATTGCATTTTTGGCCATCAAACATTAAGTGCTTTTAATAGGAAATGGAAGCACTATCTTGTGTGCAGACTGGGAGATATTTAAACTTACATTTTGATGAAACTAAACTATATGAATCCATTCTTGGCACATATATGGTGAATACATATTTAGTCTTTGTAAGCCTTTATGTGGCTGTACACAGTTTTATTGGAATCAAGGCTGATGGAGCAGAGATGTAAAGAGGGATGCTGTGACATGAATAAAGGTTTGCACCTGAGTGCCTGTATACCCACTGCTTTAATCACAGGAACCAGTTGGAAGATAACAAAATGCTCTCATCTTGGTTCTGTATTAAAGAAAATTGTGCAAATTGTAAATACAGTCAAATCATAGCCATAGAGTGGTTGTTTTCAGTGTACTCTTTGGAGAAAATTGGCACCAAACAAAAGACTTTCCTTTTCCATTCTTAAATAAGCCATCAAGTGGACACGGTATTCAAGTAAGCACTGTAAATTATGGTTAGGATAAAAATGTCTTAATGACACTAATAATGCTAGTAAAGACCATTTATATTGTTTTTAATATATTGCTCAAGTGGAATATTTCAGTAATACAATTGATTTCTTAAAGAGTTTTAATCTCTTGTTTTGAATCTAAAATATGATGATTTCAATGTAGTAGATAAAATATCTGGGCTTAAAAGGCAGACAAAATCTTGGTGCAAGTGACTCCATTGCTGAGGAAGGTATTCTTTTCCAGAACATGATAGTTGTTTTCATTTATCTGTGAATCACACCTGAGTGTTGAGACAGACTCTGATGAAATCCTTTCCAGAGCTGAAAGCAATAAATAAACAGATTAAGAATCTATTCAACCCTACCTCCCAAGTTGAACCATTTTAACTTACCAGTTTTTGAATATTATAGGCTTGTCAATTTAGCTTATGATGGAGTCCATGAAAAGAGTTTTATGTATGACTGTCCTTTTTTTAATGATTTCATGATTGATCCTAATATGAAGAAGTATCTAACACAGCCAAAAAGTGCTTCCATTCCAGACCACATATAATAATTATGAACTACTGTCATATAATTTATGAAAGGAAAGAATAATAAAAGGAACTAACAAGATCATGGTGAAGCTCCTCATCATGAAATCAGATAAAGAAAATTTCCAAAAAGACGATAGCGGGAGGGGAAGAATGAAGGGGGGGAATTGGAGGGGGAGACAAACCATGAGAGACTATGGACTTTGAGAAACAAACTGAGGGTTCTAGAGGGGAGGGGGTGGGGGGATGGGTTAGCCTGGTGATGGGTATTAAGGAGGGCATGTTCTGCATGCAGCACTGGGTGTTATGCACAAACAATGAATCTATGGAACACTACATCAAAAACTAATGATGTAATGTATGGTGATTAACATAACATAATAATAAAAAAAAGAAAAAAAAACAAATATAAATATGGATAGTTAGTTACCTATTTGGTTAGTTTCTTAATCAATAAAATCCAGTTTCCCTCACCTCAAAAAAAAAAAAAAAAAAGACTGAACGTTGTATCGTCTCAGGAATCTCTTCCACCCACAGAAATCTTGCTTCTCTGAATTTCTAAATCATTTCTTTTCTGTATCAATTGTTTTCTTACTTTTCTGTGCTTGGTTTAAGTTTTCTTCCTCATTTGCTCTATGTTCATGTTACATGTAAGTTACTATTTATTGTAAGCAAACTGCTAGTGTAAACAACAAAACCACACCCAATTGTTTATGTTTTGTCTATGCCTGTTTCAGGTCAACGATAGAAGAGTTTAACAGTTGTGACAGGAACCACGTAGCCCAGAAAACCAAACCTATTTCTTTTACCCTGTCCCTTTATGGACAGACCTTATACTAGGGTATAAGTTGTTCAAGGCCAGAGATTTAGTAAGTTTTTTCAAATACTTGATGAATGGGTTGTCTCAGGTTTAATACCATCTGATATTTTTATAGTGAATTTATTCAACCATCTATAATTACCCTTATGGATACTTTTACCAGAATGTCACTCATATTCAAACTATCTTCAGTCAAGTTAAAACCCAGCTGGAATATCATGAGCAGTTATGCATGAATCAAAGGTGTTATCCTATTTACTACCAGTACAGTAAAGTAAGCCTGGTAAGTTCTCATGGGACTGAAGCAACACATTTTGACAATTTCCAATTAGCAACCCCAAACTGATTCTCCAAAATAAGACTGCAGCTCCTCAAAAGACCCATGTTCTCCCAAGGCAGAGTTGAGTTACTATAAATCATAGTGACACAGTGCACTCACCCATAAGACCTAATATAAGGATAGTCTCCTCAAGCACATTCCAATTCAGCCTTATCATAAAAAGCACCTTGGGGTACACTGAAAACTCTATGGCTACTCATATCTTTTTATCAGTTATAAGTGAATGGTTTTTAAATGCAAATATTTTCTGTTAAGAGAGTAAAGTAAAACCTGCATATTTTGGAACATTTTAAGATTAATAGTCAGCTTTGTGGATGATGCAGACTGAGTTCAGGATCATTACATTTTCAGTCACTTCCAGAACCTCCAATCTATAAGATTAAAGGCAGTCTATTTTTAAATTCCTGCAACACACCCCCATACTAGTTTACTCACATATGGGGGGGTGGGGTTATTTCTTTATTGGATTATAGAATAACATGGTTATTTCAATCATGTGGCCATGAATTTTTTTAGCTTTGCACATATTAAAGATATATTTCTGGTACCTAAATTATTTCAGGAACAAAGAGATAATTCAATGTTTCAGTACTTTTAAAAATCAGACTCCTATCATATATTTAAGCCATAGTTTTAGAGACAGACACACTTTTAAGGAACATCTGGTCAAATGTACTCATTTTATAAGTGAGGAAAGAGAAAAGTAAAGTGGGGTGCCTGGGTGGCTCAGTCGTTAAGCGTCTGCCTTCGGCTCAGGTCATGATCCCAGGGTCCTGGGATCGAACCCCACATAAGGCTCCCCGCTCTGCTGGAAGCCTGCTTCTCCCTCTCCCACTCCCCCTGCTTGTGTTCCCTCTCTTGCTGTGTCTCTCTCTGTCAAATAAATAAAATCTTAAAAAAAAAAAGAGAGAAAAGTAAAGTGATTTGTCCAAAGTCAAATAGCTAGTGGGGAGGTGAGGATGAGACAACTTTGCCCCGGTGCCTGATCAGACAGATAACACATTGCTGTCTTCATATGGTGTTAATCCCCAAAGAAGATTTCAGCTGTTTTATACCTCTTTGAGAAGAATTGGATGAGATTCCACTGAGTCTGACCGGAAGAGATAGGCACCATTGTTCACACATGGCAGCTAACAGAACTGGAGATTAGACATGAGAAGTGATTTGCCCAAAGTCATATCGCAGGTAAGGGCTTGAGTACCTTCACCACTGTTGTCTTTACCAGACTCCCACTGAGGTTGCTAGTTTCTGCATGAAAGCTTGTATCAACAGTTTTCATTTCACAGACAATCAAATGATGTATTTTGTAACTATATGGCCACAGGTTATGATTAATTGCAGTATGCACTAATTTAGATGTTGTAGAAATTAAGAGGTAATTATGTGTCACTAAAATTATCTGCACACATCACCGATTACTGTATGGACTACTGTAGTTGGCAGTAATACTCCCCTACAGAAAAACAGTGTGGAAAAATACATTGCTCTAGGACAAAATTTTCATTTTCTGTTTATCAAGATCGTTACACACCCCTCAGATCATGAAAAAGCCCTAATGTAGTCTTCTAAAATGATAATCTGCCTTTCTTTTGCGCAGTTATCATATCTAGGTGTTGACTTCGGTCTTCATTCACTTTTGTTAGTTTATAAGCAGTACTTTGTTGAGGAGCAGGAATTATAAAATGTGTGAAAATTTATATCCAACAAGTTATAAATAAATAAATACAAACCTGAAGTCTGGTATCTTATCTTAATAATGTCTCCTCAAAACACCACCTTGAATTTTGCGGAGTGGCTCCATGTGTCATTTCTCGGAATTGTCCCTTTCCCGTATGATGTGTTCCTCTAGATCAGAAATAATCTACAGGAGGCATAAACAAATGGAAGCAACATTTTGACGATCAGAGATTTTAAGACTCAACTAAATCAGTGAGATAAATTGGTTAAATGTATATCTTAATACTGTCACAGTTTTTTTAAACAGGTCAATTTCTATGTTGCATGTACAGACTTCCTAGAATTTTCATTTCTAGTCATTAGTAAATTACGTTCTAAGTTTAAGTCAGTGCTAGTAATGTTTGTGTGGGTGGAAGGAGGATGAATGATGTGTGTATGTGTGTGTTTGGGAGGCATGGCTACTGCTGATCAAACCAATTTAGCTATTGTAATGGAATTAGATATTTTTTCCTTAGACATGTTTTGGCAATTACCATGCAATCACATAGTGCACAGATTTTGTTTGCTTTCTTTCTTTTGAAATATTTAGAGTAGTCATAGTTCTTTTTTTTTCCTCATAAAATAAATAGTGAAGCAGGAGAAAGTCAGAATTGAGTTTTATTCTAATTTTACATTATCAGCATTGTAACCTCAGCTCACATGTTTCTGTGACAGATGCTAATTAACTGACCTTTAATCCAGGAAAGTCTATATTTAATTGTGTGTCATGGAGTGCAATTTTTTTTTTTTAATTCTAGGTGCCAGCCATGCCTACCACCTCTTTCTGAGGAAACCAGTGACAAGAAGTTATTTCTATATAGTTTTCTCTCACTTTTTTTCTGTATTCTTCTGCCTGGTCATAATAGATTGAATCTAGAGCCAGAGGCAATTATGGATTACTTGTTAATAAAAAAGATCAACTACCCAGAGGTGATTTAATGTAAGATCTCTTAGTACTGGTGTACTATATTGGATACTCAAAAGCATAATCAGGAAACATTGAAAGAAGGTCCACATAGAAAATATAACACAAGGAAAATATACCCTATTCTGAAAAGGTTTAAAGAAAACTGGGTCATTAGAGCTGTTAATATATCCTGAGGAACTGTAAGAAACTTTTCCTACCATCTTTGAAATTCTGACATGTTCCAGTCTCTAAATTTCTGGGACCCAAGATGACTATGGTGTGGTGAATATAATAGTCCCATAGTTCCTAATCCCCCTGTAATTCCTTGTAATAATCCTTATATCAAAGAAACAAGGCAATGGAAAAAAGTAGGATGTGTAAAAAAGAAAGGTGCAATTACTACACTTCAGAATAACACTTATGAAACTGGAAGGGAACATAGAGGTCATTGGTGATAATCTGTTTATCTTCCTTAGTTAGTAGTGAAGGAGCACTAGAATCTACATTTTCAATAGTCTTTCCTCTACTAACCTAACTTTCTAGACTTATTTCAGAGTACAACCCCACCTTTCAGTATTCACTCTGAAATAATTACTCAGTGATCCACTCATAGGTAATAGCTCATGGCACACACTCTTGCTCCAGTTTCCAGTTCTTCCTTCCCCTTATCTCTCTGACAAAATCCAATCACCTTTTAAGATCTGGCCAGAATGCCTGTACCTACAAATCACCCATGATACATGACAACACGGTCTTCCTACATACATGATCATCCCTTATCATATATTGTCTCATATTTCAGTAGCTTCAGCACTTGTCTGCTTCTCTCAAGTGATTATCTACTTTTTAAGGAATTGACACCAATTCTACATGTCTCTCTGACCATTCCACAGGAACTAGAACAAAGGCCATCATATATTGCAGATGCTTCAAAAGTAGGATGAGTTGAGCCGAGGTGAACGGACTCTTGTTCTTTCTGTCCAGTTGTGTTGTGTTGGCCGGTGGGGTGAAAATAATGAACTTTTTCCTTTTAGGATATCATATTTCAGAATAGTTATTTGTCTTTAATTCTTTTAAAAATATGGTTTAAGGAGAAAAAATATTTCCTCTATTAAAACCATATAGTGACTAAAAAAAATGAAATAAAAGATTTCCTAACCAGGTAACAATACAAAACTCAGGAACTAGAATAGGTCTTGCCACTGGCATAATAAACCTTTTAATTTTATTGTATCTCCTATTAATTCATTATCTCTTTCTGCCAGCATATACCACAAGCAGATTTCTGAAACTTCCTCCTAAATAATTCTCATGCTAAAAAATGAATTATTTACTTACTCATGAAAGATATTGATGGTCTAAGATGGTGAAGAAAATAATTGGTCTGCTTTGTTTGTCTGATTTAAGGTTTTCTTTTGTTTTTTATAAACAATGTATTGCAATTATCTTAGACTTCCTAGATGCTGAGAGCTAGAATGGACCTTAGATATTATTTAGCTAATATTACATAGAGTTGGTAACTGAGCAACAATGGTCTATGGAAACACCTCTTCATACTTTTCTTTCCCCCCACTCCCTTGATGATGATGCTTTCCATGTGTTCCTGAGGCTTTTGGTGCCTCCACTTCTCCTAGAGTTAATTTGTGGTTGTTGGCTTGCCAGTCTGTTCCTTTACATTTTACTTTCCTTGAATTCAGGTACACATCTCACTAACATGTGATCTTCAGTATCTACCAGAAACCTATGAAGCACTCAATAAATGTTTGGTGAAAGAATGAAATGACTTGTATCAAATATACAAGATAGTCGCTGATTAACAACTATTTCCAATGAATTGCTTAACTATTTCCACTCAATGAATTACTTATAACCAAGTTGAGCTAAGCCATAAATGAGATTTTCAAATATTCATTAGTCTTTCATCAAGCAGTAAATTACCTTAAACTGTTTTGTCTTTTCTATTCTTATTCTAATCCCCTTTTAGAAATCCACTCCCAATTCAGCAACCAAAGCAGAAGCAAAATGATAATATCTAAATAACCCCCCCATTTTTTTCACTCTTAAAATTCCTACAGAGTAGTTAGATCAGCACTATTTGATTTCTTGATTATGCAAAGCATGATTTCTACAAGCAAATTCATTCTAACCAAATTCAATAAAAACATAATTGGTGCTTCCATGATTTGCCTTTTTTAAAAAAAATATAGCAGAATGTATTCTCTAAGTAGTTATTGGGTGTAAATCATATATAAAATATTTTGAATATTTTCATTGCATTATACTAATAGCTTAAAAATAAACACTTATTTCTAAAATATCTGCTTTGTGCTTTCATGTTTGCTGAAATGTGGTTTACCAGTTTTAGAAAATGACTGGAAGTAAAAAGAATACTTCTTTTTTCTTTCTTTTGTTTGTTTTTGTTTTTTCGGGTTTTTGTTTTTGACTAAAGGAGAAACTTGGGAATCTCCAAGGAGATCTGGGTTTTAGATCTGTGCAGAATGGCCACACTGCTTGTCTACAACCTTGACCTTCCCCTTACATTTGTCATAGGTTGAGCATCTATTGAGGAATGTTACTGAATACTCTCTGCATTTGTAGTCTATGTACTCAATGTGTAAACTTTTCTAGGATGTTATCAGAGATGGAACTGGGAGGTGGTGTTACCTGACAAATGGATGCAGTCATGAAAAAGAAGGAAAGATGTCACATTTTCCTACTAAGTACAAAAAAATGAGTAAATTATTAGCTTCTTTCTATCTTTCCTCTGATTTTAGGGTTATAAATTTCACCTTTTCTTCTAAGCTTCATTAAGGGAGGATATAATCTTCATTAGAATAAAGATTTTTGTAATTTTTGTACAATCTATTACTACTGGATACCTAGAATCTAGAAAAACACCTACCACATAATAAGTGAAATAACATGGATTAAATGAAAGAAATGAAGGGATGATTTCATTACATTCTTTGAGTTAAAAAGGTTATACTTCACATCATTTTTTCTACGTTTCATTTTTGTGGCTCCATCTTCATTAAACTCTTAAATGAAATGAAGGTAATTTACAAAGACAGACTTCCTGTGCTCAAGATCACTTACTTTCCTGACTTGAACAATCTCCTTTGCAAATAGCTTCTACCTCTCTATCTTCTCCCCATCCCACTTTTATGAGCATCAGGTCTATGTTTTGTTTTGAGTCTAATTTTAGATTCCCTAATGTCAACAGTCCCCTGTTGGAACCCAATCATTTTGTTGAACAAATTGATCTTCATCTGGGTTCCGAGTTTGACTAATAGCTTACTAGATACCTATGCTGTACATTTGGAACTACTTCTGGTGCTTTTTTTGGTCTTTTTCTGCATTCAATAACTTAATACATCCTACTCTGTTCTGTTTATCTTTTTCATCCCTTATATTTACTATAGCTGCCCAGGCGTTAATCATCTCTATTCTGCTCTATTGCAATGAATTATCTCAGCAATTAATTACTCACAAGCCAACTATACTTGTATTCCTAAAATGCAAGGTAGGTAGTATCACTCCCTTCCTTAAGCTTTTTCATGTCTACTCATTGCCTATAGAATAAAATCTAACCATTTTGACTGGCCTTCAAAACCGTCTAAAATCTAGCCAATTTTCTAGCTACATTTAATTTTATACATCCTAAAAATTCATAAAGGATTTTCCTTTGATCTTCAAAATGGCCATCTGTTTTAATATTTCTAGATATTCAGCTAACGATTCAAGTCAAAATGCCACTTCTTGGATTAAGTCTACTCTGCATCATTCTGCTAATCCTCTATTATAGCATGAATTTCTTTCCATCTAACACAGTTCACTATTTAAGTATGCCTTTCTCTCTGTAGCTTAGGAAGCTTCGGGGAACAGGGATCTTGTCTTATTCAGCTTTGTGCATTGCACAAAGTATAACATGTTTTATGCATAGTGTTGTTTGAAGAATTTATTTGGGTGGGCGGTTTATTTCCCACAGAGACTAGCATGTTACATTTTCAATCCACTGATTAGCTTAGTCTGTGAAGAAGCTGTATATGGCTGGATTTACCTGGTAAAGCTAAACTGTCTTAGATATCAGTGCAGGTCTGCTGTTCTCTGCATTAGATAATCTGTTAATAATAATAATATCGAGCCTGCTATAATTTCCTCATCAAGAAAAAGTATCTAGAAACAAATTTCATTTATTAATTATAAGTATTCTGAGATGTAACCACAATTTTAGTATGGGCTGACAGCTTCTGAGTAATCATGCTCAAGGGTCCTATGGAAGTAAAAAGTTACCCAGTGGGTGGAACCACTGCTTCAACCAGTCTGTGCTACAAGAGCATTTTCTGATTGCTTATTTTATTTTAGTTTTAGTTTTTATTGTATTTAAATTTATAATGTATTTAGTATGTGAAGCCATATGACAGTTCCAATGAAAAACTACCCCAGGGAAAGCAACTTGTGGCATTCAGAATCTTGCTATTTTTTAAGAATGCTGAGTGAATCAACTGTAAAGAAATAAAACTATTTAACTTGCAAAAATGCAAATAGCATGTGTTAGCCAGGGGCTTAAAGTATATGAAAGCATAGTATCATTTAAGGGTCATCTGTGGAGGTTTCAAATGGTTGAATAAGCTGGAAAGACAACCACAGTAACGCAAAAAGAAAAAATATATCTCTAAAATGAGGTCACTGAATACGGAAGAATTTCTGAGGGAGATTCTCAGAAAATGGAACCAAGGGGAAAAAACATTTAATGATTGAATGCCTTGCCAGGAATCTAAAAAAATAAAATTATTGGATTGTAGGATGAACCTTGAGTTCATATTAAAGACCCCAATAGTGAAAGTTCAATAAACATCTCCCCACCTACTGCAGTCTATCAACCCCATAGAAGACACCAAACATAACAGATATTTCTTAAAAGCCCTGACAGAATGTTTTGGTGGTTGAAAGAGCAGCAGAAATGTTTTGCCACCAAAATTTTCTGCGTGGAAATTCCCTCCCATCCCAGGCAGATTTGTTGCCTTTTCTCCCCTGGTATCTGATACCTAGTACTATGGTAAATCCTCTCCCATTATCATATAAGCATTTCTTTACCTATGTGACTTCTCCACTAGACAGCTAGCAGTTTTATTCAGCTGGTGTTCGACATGAGATGACTAGATGAATAGAGAGAGAATGAATTATTTTATAGAGTAGAAGGGGCATAATTTGCAATATACTCTCTGTTGTCATTCTGTCCTGTGTTACCAGTTGGTGTATGCGCATGTGTGTGCGTGTGCCTATGTGTCTGTTTATGATCATTATTCATATAAGCAAGCATTTACTAAATGGTAACTGTGTAATAAGCCCCAGGGATACAAATATGGATAAGAAAAGTCTAAACCCTATGGAAGTTTATCTTGTAGAGAAAATAAGGCATATCATGGAATTGAAAATAAACTTTCATTTTCTATTAAAATCTAGAGGATTGTTTTTATATGAGGTTAATAAATTCTCATTTACCTTCATTATTACAAAATTTAACTTGGAGCAAACCTACGTTAACATTGAAATCTGTCTTTATGTACAGAAAAGTATCAATTTCAAATATTCTACCAGGTCTTTACAAAGTAAAACATTAATAACTTTGTAATGAGCATTGGTCTTGTGTCAAGAGCAAAGAGGAATAAGTATTTTGGCTCTACTTATTTAAAGTAATATTTCCATTGTATGTAGTGTATTAAACAGAGGATACTATATTTAAGAAATTACTTTCTCCTTTTTACTGTCTCTGCGCAATAATGTGGTCAGTCTTTGAGATGTGTGTATATATGAAATAATGCTTAAGATGCTAATTAGAAGACCAAAATATGCAATCCGCCTCACAGTGAGGAAATGCCTAAGATGACAATGCCTACACTGAACTACTCTTTCCACTTTCTCAGATGGAATCTAGACTGAACAATTTAGGTTTGCAAAATATGATGCTGAAGATCATGGCATTTCAAGTGCCATAAACTGAAGGGAATGATTAGATCATTTGCATGACCAGCATTTAAGGTGGGATTTTCTAAAAGATGGTAATATTTGTTTGATAGAAGTTGGAAGGAGTCAGTCTCATAGGAGTGAAAACTCTGAGGGCACTAAATTTGTCCTGAGGTGCATATGCAGCTTCCCTGCACAAACTCGGTTTGTGTCTGTATGTTTTTACTGGTCCATGGAAACTGTCATGTGAATCATACAGTTCATTATTTTTTTCATGCTGCGCAGAGTCCCTTAATTGACTCTTGAGTCTTTTTTTTTTTTTTTTAAGATTTTTATTTATTCATTTGAGACACAGAGATACACAGAGAGAGAGAGAGCATGAGCAGGGGGAGAGGCAGAGGGAGAGGGAGAGGGAGAAGCAGGCTTCCTGCCAAGCCAGGAGCCCGATGCGGGGCTCGATCCCAGGACCCTGGGATCATGACCTGAGCCGAAGGCAGATGCTCAACCGTCTGAGCCACCCAGGTGCCCCAGACTCTTGAGTCTTGATACTAGTGTGTAAGGATCAAGAACCAACCCAGGGACTGGGGCCCAGTCGTTTCTGTAAATGCTAAGCATCGAAGTGAAAAGTGACCCAGAGCTGAACTGTGACCGGCCAGTGGGAAAGAGCAAACACTGGGTAATGACTCAGTAAGAGATGTGAGAAAACGTCCTTTCTTGGCCAGACTAGAGGCAGTTGTGGTGGGAAGGGAAGCATGCTCATGCTTGAGTTACATACACGTATAATTGAAAACTCTATAAGGCAGTGATCCTAGATGCCAAAGTTGTCCCAAATAGAACTTATGTAGAAGTGGTCTGGTTGGGGGAAATTTCATGGTGACCATGTGAGTATATATATATATACACAAATGTAACTATAGGAAATACAATGATAATGATCACCTTTTGTACAAACCTTATTAATCTAAGCCCACTGTGGCTTTCAGTAGAGCCAGTAAAAATTTATGGATGAGTCTCTTATATTGGTTCCATATGAGAACAGAACATCAAAATAAATGAGAAATATTTAGTTAATATTTCCAGATGTTTTATCTACTTTTTAAAAGATTTATTTGTTTGAGAGAGAGAGAGAATGAGAGAGAGAATGTGCGTGCGTGAGTAGGGGGAGGAGCAGAGGGAGAAAATCCCAAACAGACTCTATGTTGAGCCTGAGCCGTACTTTGGGCTCAATCTCACGACCCATGCATGAGATCATGATCTGAGCTGAAACCAAGAGTTGGACGCTTAACCAACTGAGCCACCCAGGCACCCCTGTTTTATCTATTTTATACTAAATGCTTGGATGTTAGTTCTATCAGGGGAAAATACTATAAATAAATAACATAAATAAATGATAACAGAGCATACATTTTTCCTATTCAGCAGCCTATTGCAAATTCCTTACCACTGTAAATCAAGACAGAAATGGAATCCATCCCGAGTGCAAGATCTTTAATACTGTCCAATTTTCCCTCTTTAGATTTAGACCAAGAATTGTCATACTATGCATTATTTTTCAAATGATACGATATATTCATGATGATTCTACTACCTACTTTTTGAAATCTATCTCTATAAACTTTATATTAGAATATAAATTGGCCTTTCAAGTGATACTCTTTGCAGCCTTTTTGCCTGAGGCCTTCTCTAAATCTAAAGTCTCTATAGAGGCTTAGGAAGGCTGCATTTGAAAATACCATCTGCTTTAATATGGTATTTAGCTTTTCTTCCTTAATGAAAACATTTTCCATTTATATGCAAGTCTAAAGTTTTTAAATTATCATAATTGTGCAATGTTAAGGTGCATTATGATGAAAAGTCATTTTATTAAACAATATTTTTCCTCAGCGCTAAGAATGGCATATACATTTCAGATCTGAAAGTTTACAATATTCCGCCTCATAAGAGTATTGAAGCCAGCAAAGATGAAAAGGAGGCAATCTAATTTAATGGTTTGCAATTATGGTTGATGAAGAAATGTGTTAATCAGGAAAAAATAACACAGATGACTTCCTGTTGGAAAGAAAATGAAATCAAAGAAAGTAAAATGAAAATTCTTGTCTTCAACTTGTTCTTTTCCATATTGACAAAGTGGCAAAGCCATAAGCCAGATATATGTTAAGCAGAGTATCAGACTAATGGAGTCCCATTCTAAAAGTGCACCTAGATTACTGGAAGTTATGCCTATATAAAAGGAACAAAACTGTGAAAGAAACTATTTAGGCAGTTGTGAATACAACATTAAACTTGGTATCATAACTCATGAAAATAGAAATAAAATGAATCCGTAAACCAAATTTATCAATGAAAAGTGAAGAGTATATTTTATCTTAGTAATTCCCCAAAAGGTACAGTCAGTCATGGATTATGAAAGGTCATAACAGTATTTTTTGGTCATACTGTGAAATATGCTATTCAAAATCTGAAATACTATTGCAAAAGACATAATCCAACCTTCATTCATGATCTATAACTGTCGATTTCAGTTACATGTTATTCAATATGTATTTTCATGAAATTGTATATAGGTTGAACATGCAGAGTTAGAGAATTTTTGACTTTGCATTGTGTTGGCAGACTGTCTTCAGGTAGGGTAGATGAAACTCATCCACAAAGACTATAATAAGGCATCTGGAAGACATGGCATATTAGCTCATATTCTCAAAAAGGTAAGAAATGTTTTTTTTTCCACTGAATCAGAAATTGTAAGACATGGAGATAGAAATGATTTGGGGCTAACAAGGAATGTAACAAGCCACTGAGCAGGACCAATGTAGAATGTTTTGTAGGTTGTCAAAAATGACAGTGGATACTTGATAAAGGGAATAATAAAGAATTTAAGGTACCCAAGAAAATAGGCTGGAAGAAATCTTTATATGCTTCATGTTGGATTCACCTGATTTTGACATAGCCTAAAAGAATCAGGCATACTAGATTTTTAGTCTACTAGCTTGAGTGAAATTATTAAAATAGAAATAAATGTGGCATTCAACATTCTCATTCTTGCCACAGGACTTCATTTGACCTATTATTCTAGCAATAAGGCAGAAAGGATTATTCGCACATTGCTGGCTCCTGGATTTAAATGGAAAAGTATTGCCATCTCAAGACAATGCTAATGGTCTATTTACGTGGTGTGAACCATACTTTTTAGGTCACACTGTGGTCCCAGAACACTTATTAAGAGCACCCCTTTACTCTCAAACATATTCCAATTTGGAAAATAAGGTCACTCTATATTTGGGAACCCTGAGGATGGTATTTCTAAATACACTCACCTTTTCCCCAATTTGTCTACATTCTGTTTCTTGTTCTCTGTGTCCCTGTTGCCCACAAGAGATACATAATAAACATGTGTTAAATAAAAAATGTGCCATCAGTTAAAAATGCTTAAGTTACTGTAATGTGGAAACACTTCAACTGTTTTCAACAAAAATTTTTTGGGGACATAACAAGTCCACGATATATTTTTGTTGTTGTTAATTATAATGTTTATTTGTTTTTAGTCATTACAGATTCAGATCTAATTTCCAAAAATATATCAAGAACAAATAAAATTTATAAGGAAATCATATATTATTCAGCTTACTATATAAGAAATACCATGTGTATATGTATATGTGTGTGTGTGTATGTACATGTGATTTGTTTAGCTCATGCATTGTTAAAAAATAATTTGAATGAGTTATGCAGACCCCTCACTCTCCAGTTTTTCATATAACCCCCCTGTCCCTCTATGCATGGTCAATGAAGATAATTACATTATCTATCTGGTCCTTGTAATTATTTGTGACAAGTGACAAATGCTTAACCTTTAAATTAATAATAACAAAAACTCACTAAAACAAGAAAGAAAAATCTTAGACTGGAGTCTGGATTCTAGGTAAGTGTTCACAACCAAATAGTTTGTTGACCCTGGGTGTCTTAGTTAGGGCTGATTTGACAGAATGCCACCAACTGGGTGACTTAGACATTTAGACATTTATGTCCCACAGTTCTGGAGGCTGGGAAGTCCAAGATCAAAATTTTGACTGACTAGGTTCCTGGTGGGATCCTTCTTCTGGTTTGCAGATGGTCTCCTTCTTTCTGTGTTCTCACATGGTGGAAGGGGCTAAGGATCTTTGTGGAGCCTCTTTTCTAAGGTACTCATCCCATTCATGAGGACTCTACCCTCATTATTTAAGCGCTTCTCTAAGGCCCCACCTTCAAATACTATCACATTTGGGAATTAGGGCTTCAATATATGAATTTGCGGGGGGGACACAAATATTTAGTCCATAGCAATGGAAATAGCATTTCCTGTATGACTATCTCAGGTTATTCTGTAAAATGATAATAATAGCACCTACCTTTACGAATACATCTAGATTATTGGAAATGTGACAATGAAACTCTACAAACATCAGAGTTCTCACAGAACTCTAGAAATATTTCTATATAGTAAAACACAAATATAATGAAGTTTCCCTCTTTCTGTATAAATACTCAGTCTGATACTTGGTGACCAAGGCAAGAGTGTAAGAAAATAGAAAATTAATCCACTACTTAATTTTTTCCCCTCTAAGAGTACTCATTTCATTGATTCTAGGGTTTTGCTCACTCACTCCACTTTGCAGACTGTGGTCCTATCAAAGGAACTAAAGATGAGCTGGTAGCATGTCTCCTGCGTCTGCCTCCTTAAGGAGGTGAAATACACTACATAAATCTTTCCAAGGACCTGGGTCAGTGCCCCTTAGAAAGAGAAGTGGCATCTCCCCTCCCCCGACACACACACACACACACACACACACACACACACACTCCCACCTCTTCTATACTTTCTATCTAGCCCAGAGTGGATGAAGCATCACGCATCTGACCCTGTGCTCTGCTTTCCTTGCCCAGGGGCTCGAACACCAGCACATTCTCTCATTTGTGCTTTGTTCACCTCTGCCCACATAGATATGGGTAGACAAAGCCTGCACAAGGAGCGTTTGGGATTAAAAGGGTAAAAGACACTCAAAGATTTTAAAGAACACCTCAACTGGCCTTTTCTCCCTTTTGTTGTATTTCACCCAGCAACTGAACTGACATTCGCTTTTAACCACTGAGCCTCTGAAATCTCACAGCTCTCCTGGGCCATCTGAGAAATGAGCCCAGGGTGGTGCTTCACACTAGCTGGGCTGTTCACATGATGATCACTGATGCGGCCCCCTGCTTTTCGTCTCTGCCAATAAAACTAGCCAACTCTTTGTTAGTTAAGCTCTCCTCGTTGACTGAATGCCACAGTAATATTTCCCAAAGATGTTCAGAGGGGAATTGAAAGGGCTCAGAGTAGGAAAAGGCAAATAAAACCAGTGAAGAGTGACAGACGAGTAATCCCGAGTCTGATTGCTTGCCCATATTTAAAAGCTGAAATGTAAAATTCTCAATTCTGACACAATGCAGCTACCTCCCTGAGCCCCATAAATTCAGAGGCATGTATGAAACTGAAATCCAGGAGTCACCGTGTGGCTGAAAATAAAAAGGCCCAGGTAATTTATAGTTTGAAATTTCAAATCTCACCTTTCCATTATATGGGGACACAAACTGAATCACCATTTAAAAGATATAAATTTTAATTTAAATATTATTTATAAAAAGCAATAACTAGTTAACTATAATGAAAATTTAAAATCCACTACACATTTTGATTATATATTCTCAGACTTTTAGGGACCTCAAAATTTATTTAGTCTTAACTGCCATCCAATTCTTGTACTTCTGCAGAAAGTTCTTATTCAAATTTGCCTTGAAAATCTTTATGGATTCATGATCTCTTTGGGCTGTCCTTTCAATATTTGAAAGATTTTACCTGAAAGCTATTAAATGTCATCATTTCTTCAAGATTAGACAAATCACTTCTAAACCATATATATTTTTTCTTTTTGATTGTAGAACACAAATCACCTAGGAGTCAATAAAATAATATGGCAAACATCTTTATATTCATCACCTGGGATGAGCTGACATTAACACATTGTTATATTTGCTTCAAATTAATTTTTAACATAAGAGACAATAGAAAAAGTGAAATTTTCTTTATAGTCCTCCCCAAACCATTCCCTTCACTTACTTTCCCAGAGGAAGAGATGGCCATAAATTTGATGTGTATTATCTTAGTCCATATTTATGTAATTTAACGCATACATATGAATTCATAGAATATTGGTTTTTTTCTGTTTTTTAATGTGCATTTTGCAACTATGGTTTGTTCTTGTTTTGGTATTTATCAACATTGACACATATTGTTCCAATTCATTTGTTTGTTTTAACTCTTGCATGGTAGTTTACTAAGTGATTATAGACTGTCTTATCTCTCCATTTCACAATCAAAGTGAACTCAAATGGTTTCCATTATGTTGCAAACAATGGTGCCCATGAACATCAGTGGTCGAGTCTCCTAGACATGAAAGGCTGCCTAGTAAAAGTCATCTTAGTTTTATTAGAAATTGGTAAAATCTCTATAAAATATTTGTAGTAAACTATAACTCCCCCAGCAGTGTTTGAGAGTTCCTGTTACTCCACACATTGTATTTGGCATTTTGTAAATTTTTCAGTGGTACGGATGTGGAAAAACATTTCCCTGTTGTTTGCCTGATTAATAGTGAAGTTAGCACATTTTTATGTGTTTATCTTCCAAGTGACTTTCTTCTTTTTTTTTTTCCATTTTTTAAAAATTTTGTTTTATTATGTTATGCTAATCACCATACATTACATCATTAGTTTTTGATGTAGTGTTCTATGATTCATTGTTTGCATATAACACCCAGTGCTCCATTCAATATGTGCCCTCTTTAATACCCATCACTGGGCTAACCCATCCCCCAATCCCCCTCCAAGCTAGAACCCTCAGTTTGTTTTTCAGAGTCCATAGTCTATGTGAAACACTGTTCCACATGCATTGCTCATATTGAGCTGTATGATATTTTCTTATTGATTCAAGGAGGTACTGTCTGCATTTGGATATTTACCCTTTCTCAGTGATAAGCAGTATAAATAATATCTTGCCATCTGTCACTCATTTGGAATCTGACTGTAGAGATTTTAGTATTAATTAATTTTAATTTTATGTAGTCAAATTTATTATTCTATCCTTTATGTGCAGTGTTTTCTTTATAATTTATGTTTTAAGAAATTATTTTCCTCCAAAATCAGAAAGATAGTCACATATATTTTGTTTGCATTACATGTCTTTATTCTGTAGTTTTTAACCTATATTATTTCTCTTTTTTATATGGACAACAAAATGTCCCTGAATAATTATCTATATGGTAGTCTTTCAGATGCAGAATTATCACATTACCTTGAGTCTTTTTGTAGGCCTAACATTCTCATTTTCTTTAGCTGCTTCTCCTGACAGAGTTTTTAGTCCTTTTAATATTCTACTGCTCTCTTAGAGTGTGTCCCAACTTCCTATAGCTGTTCATGAATATGCCAAATAGAACTTTGCAGAATAAATTAGGTTATGATTGATTTATTAAATGTAGAGCAGGTTTACTCTTCCTTTGCTCCAGATGTAGTATCGGTCTTAATGCAACCGAAATTCTAATACATTTCAGTAGTCATATTACACACTTGAGGCCTTTTGAGCACCTGACAATACCCTTTTGCACCTTTCTAATCATCTGCAACTAACAACACCTTCCTCTTCTAATACTTCTGAAGCTTGCTGGATACATATTGATATGTCTTGAATTAACGTTGATTGAAGTCCATTTTAAATCACAAAACACATGGTTATGAATCTGACATGGATTAGCTAAATTTTGATTCTGTCAACTAATATTTGTCCCAAGTTGTGTGTCTATGACTGTGAGTGCGTGTGTTTAAGAAAGAGACACGGAGAGAAAGAGAGAGAGAGAGATGATTTTTTTTTTCATTTAGAATTCTAGCTCACTGTCTCACTGTCTGAGAAATTATATGAATTTGGGAAATTTTTTCATGTTTCTTCATGTTCCCGGGTATCCGTTAAATGAGGATTATAGTACCTATCTAATCTTATGTTAGATCAGATAGCATATCTAAAGTCTCAATACACAGTGGCAGGCTGAACATGGGAGAATTGTTCGGTGTTACTTTCTTTCATTCTTATACTACAAGATGTGTGTGTGTGTGTGTATGTGTGTGAGAGAATTAATTGCTTTCAGTTGGGAAACAGATGATACTGTTCTTTTGCATCTCTTTGTTTCTCTTCCTGCACTGCAGCTCTCTTCAGAGCTGTCTGAAGATGCTCCCAGGTATTCAGCATGCTTTGCTGTGCCGTCAGTGTGCTGTGCTCCGAGATTTTCCTCTTTTTTCCCTGTGAGAACTGACGTGTCATTGGGTCCATTCCCTCCCAGCCCTGCGACCTCACTGCCTGCCTCCTCTATTAAACTAGATCAAAACATAGCTAATAGATGATAGCTACGATTATCATTTAATTCACCAAAAGCTAATGATTACTTAATTAGTTCCCCCAGACAACATTTTGAAATCAGAGAGACATAAAAGATTAAAGAAATGTTAGTATTTGAGGAGACATACATATTTATGTATATATATGAGTATATACACATATTGATATATATGAGTGTGTATATGTATATATTGACTTTGTGGAGCTGTGGTAAGAGACTGAAATCTCCCCCCCTACTGTTTCTCAAATAAAACTAATGGACAGTTTCAGTTCTGAATACTTCAATTTAACATCCTAGTAAAGTAAGGAGAAATAGATTTTCTAAGCCTGATTGTGATTTTGACACATCATTCCGTGAAAACAGTGTCATAAGTTGTATGAATAGTTTCGGTCTATGTACTGAGATTAGTTATGCATCCTCACTGAACCCCTCCACTGCACCCCACCGCACCCCCCACCCCTCCCAAAAAGGACATTTTAAAATGCCCAAAGGTTGGTGGGACCAGAGAATCAATGAGTGCTTGAGAATCTGTACCATTCAAATAGCCCCGGTGGCCTCCTTCTTGTCCCTTGGCTAATCTTAGTGTCTTAGGCCTAATTGGCATCTCACCCCCAGGGATTTTTATTGAATTTTTTACTCTGCTGACACATTTGAACAGTGTTGGAACCAATATTTGAAAGGGAGCTTTAATCTCATGAAGGTGATGAAAAGCTGTCATCCTTAGACAAAGTGTCTGTCACAGAAGGTTCAGAACAAAACAACAAAGGAGTCAGGTGCTGGTGAGGAGCTGCCTCTTGAGTTCCCCTTTGTATTTCTCAGGTGTTCTCATCTTGTCTGAATGCAATGGAATGTGTTTATTTACTTTTTAATATTTGTCCAAAACTTTTGATTACTACTACTATGTGTATAGAAACATAAATACATTTATCCATATTTCATAACAGATGTGTAAAATATAATATACCTCTAAATTAATTATTAGATCTTTAATTACTCTCAGATCTGGACTTTCTTAGAGGAGACAGAATTCTGAAGTTCACTGTCTTGAAAGGGAACAAGTGTTTGTCAAATGACTGGTTTCACTTAAAAATCAAGGACTTTGTGGATTATGCTTGGCATATTCGTTTGCAGTGTTAGAGTTGATTGTTTAATTGATGGCTACTGTCTTTATTAAAGTCTGTTAATATATCAAAAATGTTTTGGTGGAACTGAGATAAGGATATGTCTCTGTAGATATGTGGCTTTGGTAGGCACAATCAATGATAAATGTCACTTTAGTTTTCAAGGACTCTTTACTTCCTTTTACTTTTGTAATACTTCTAAAATGTGCTAACAGATCCTTATGATATCAGTAAAATGAACAACTAAATTATCTTGGCAGAAAACCATCAGTGCCAGCACAGTTGATACATTCATTCATTCATTCACTTATTAAATACATACTTATTAATGATTAGTTGATCCAAGTATATTGATATGCAGCAAGGGTGGTACAAAAATGTGTGGGTTATAAATCTTACAATCAGGGAAATGACTCATTGGAACACATACACACACACACACACATGCACACACACCTATAAACCTACCGTGGCTTTATTATAAACACACTCTAAAAGCTGAGCTTTGTGCCAAAATTTCCTCAGAGAAGGGAAACAACTTCTAAGCTGAGGGGGATCAAGGAAATCTGATGGTTAAAATTACATTTAAATTGTATCCTGAATTAGAGATAGGGTCCAAGTAGCAGCAATAAGTTTTGAAAAACAAGAATATCTCTATGGTATGATCAAAGACATAATGTGCGAAAGATCAAGAAATTTCTAGGGACAGGTAAGCACTTCAATTTCAGAACTATAATTTGGTTGATTTGCAGAAGGGAAAAATATAGGTTGAGTACATATGGGAAAGCTGTGAGCACGAGATTAAAAAGTTTAGACTTCATTTGAAAGATTGAAGGGAATTCTGAAAGGTTTTGGAGTAGAAGAAACCTGATTCTTAAAAGATAAACTTCATTGCTTTGTGTGAAATTGATTGTGGGAGGGACAATGTGGTGAGGGGAGAGATCAAGTAGACAGCTGCTGAAGTAAGCTGTGTGAGAGGTTGTAAGTCAAGGTGTTTACCAGGAGTGAGCAGCCTATAAATAGGAGGCATTACACAGGTTAAAAAAGAATAATACTGCATAAGGTAGAATTAAATGTTATCTAAGGTTTCAGGTCTTAATTACTGTGAGGCACACTACCTGAATTTAAATTCCTACTCCACTCTTGGCTAGCTGGGGGTCCTTGGGCAAGTTGTTTCTCTCTCTGTTAGAATTTCCTCATCTGTAAAATGAGAATGATAATAATAGTAACCATATCATAGGTTGTTGTGAGGATAAAACTAGTTAGTATATGTAAGTAAAAGTTAGTTTAAAAAAGTTAGTAAAGCTCTTAGAGTAGTTCTGGTTCATTGTAAGAGAAATAATGGGCGAATTGTGATCTAACTCTATTTTGTTAGTCTTCAACATTGCCAATGAGTAAGGCCAACTTTGTGGTTAAGGAGAGGAAGCAGCTTTCTACACAGTAGTATTATAGGGTAATTTGCAAGATACCTTGTAAAATTCTATCCAAAACCTGTCCCACATGAGAAGATGATAGCCAAAATGCTTGTGGGTATTTTTTTTACACTAGCACTCCAATGTCTAGCCATTGCCATAATTATATGAGCCATATACCTCAATTATTTGACATATTTGGGCCATTTTATAGATCTTATAGATTAGCAAATATACTCAATAGGGCTATATGATTTATCTTAGATCATACATATTGAGAAGTAGTACAGACCTAAACTGTTTCTAATCCAGAGGCTCACAAAGTTTTTTTTTTTTTTAAAGATTTTATTTATTCATGAGAGATAGAGAGAGAGAGAGGCAGAGGCAGAGGGAGAAGCAGGCTCCCCGCGGAGCAGGGAGCCCGATGCGGGACTCGATCCCAGGACCCTGGGATCATGACCTGAGCTGAAGGCAGACGCTTAACCGACTGAGCCACCCAGGGGTCCCGAGGCTCACAAAGTTTATTCTCTGACTTCTAGCTCTCATTTCAGAGCTACAGAATCGTTGAGCCATTAGTTTAAATCTACTTGATAGCCTGTAATCAGAAAATCTAGGGTCAAGTCCAAGTTCTATTATTAAAATCCTATCAGATAAATCATAATTGGTTAGTAATAGAATAAAGACTAGAGAGCAAGCCCCCTGAGTCCCTTATAGGGCTCTTTACACTATACCTCATTTTTTTTATGTTAATCTTCTTTTATTTTTCCTGTAGACAAATAAAAACTACTAACACACAAGTAACATGCACACACAAACACACCTGTGTCTGTGTTTACCTACATAAATGCAAATAAAGAGCTAGTTAACGTCATTTGCTTCTCTTGCCTCCTTATGCTTTAAGAACTAGCCTCTGCACACGTTCAGACACAGTATCTTCTTGGAGAGCTTGCCTTCAAAATAAATTCAAGGAAGATGGTTGAGGTGGAAGATTCCCAGGTAGAGCATTTACATTGTCAAAAAAGTCTAAATCATGGTGTAATTTTTGAGTAAGGAAAACAATGAGAGCATTGTGTTTCATGTGATCCTATGACCAAGCTGAAGGCAGAACATGTATTCTGGACTCTGCTGCTATTCAGTCATGTAAATGGCCTGTAGCAAATTGGAAGAAGCAAACCATTCAACCGTGTCAGACACCAGGGGCCTGTGTGGACACAGTCTTGGACCCTGGCAACCTTTCCACCAATCTTTTACCACCTAGCCATGCCTGTGTTCACAACGGTACTTAGCACCATCAGAAGTGTTCTCAGCCAAGAGCAATGCATTCATCTGTTGCTTTAATTTAACTTCCTTTGAGGCCTTTGCTGACTGAATGACAAAGTTCTGTTTTTATTTTGGACAGATTACACTTGGGATTTTGTCCCTCCAGGTAAATTCATACAAGTATTTTAAGTTTAATTGTTTAGTTTATGTATTAAAACTGCCCAACCCAGTGTGGAGAACCTCATTGAAAATTTGTTGTTGTTTTGGTTTAAGATGCTAAACAATCCTTCCTTTCTTCCTTTCTCCCTCCCTTCCTCCTTTGCTCCTTTTTCTCCTCTTCCTCCTCCCTCTTCTTCCTTCTTCTTCCCATTCTCTTCCTCCTTCCCACCACCACCTCCTCCTCCTTGTTCCTATTCTCTCCCTTCTCTCCCTTCTTCCTCCCATTCCATCTCCCTCCATCAGAAATTTTAGAATATTCCTTGGCAATGGGTTTAGGTGTGACTGCTCTCATTACCCAGAATCAAAGATCTGAACCCCCTTAGATACCCCAAGATAATTTACTTGATTTGAGAAAAACTTTTGAAAACTTGCTCTAATAACCTTTAATAATTTTAAATTTATGTCATTAATCAGATTTTCAGAAGATAACTGAGCTTTTTAAATTCAAACCACAGCAAACCCGTATGCCGTGCACATACTCCCCTAAAGTATACTTACGCTATTTACCCTCTTCTTCTGATATAGAGAACCATTTCTTTCTTTTTTTTTATAGAGGACGATTTCTCATCAGCTTTATATACAACCCTCTTAAGTGCCTTGCACTGTATCAATAAGAGATATAACATTGTATACATTTAAAACAAATGTACAACCAACTTCAAAAGAGATCCCTATAATTAAATGTCATAGCTACTCACAAATATGGATTTTTAAAATATGTATCATATTTGCATATATATATGCACACTTACGTGTATATTATATATATTATATATATATAAAATTGATCAAGTATTCATAAATATAAAATTTCTAGAAAAAGTGTTGTGATAATGATAAATAATACTATGAGAGATTTTTTGGAACAAACTAATAAGCAATCTATAAAAACATAAACATTTATAAATAGACTAGGGGCTAATTATTCTCATAAGTCAGACAAGACATTTTAAATAATGTACTTAATCACTAGCAAGGTCAGTGTTATGCTAAATATTAGAAAATATTTTACAGTAATTGCATTATCACGCATCAGCTACCACTAACCTTGGGTCAGAAGACTGAGAGATATAAGATACTGTTGGCTGATAATTTGGAGATTTACAGATACTTAAATAAAATTTACTTTAATTATAAGCTGGATAAATAGTCAGCTCAAGATTTGTCTATATCATAGGTTTTCAGACTGGTCTCCATCTGAGCACATACTTCCTTGGTGTAACTTCAGAGGATGCTTTGGCCTGGAAGGATCAGTGCAGTCCTTTCTAGTTTAAAGAAGAGCACCTTGGGTTTGACCCATTTTATACATTGTAATTTCACATAAGATTTTATTTGAAATAGTTGTCTCTACTACTAAAACCATGTTGAAAACCAATGATCCAAATACAAACTATATTGACTTTTCCTTAAGCCCTTCTAAATGCTTTGTATTTATGAGTAAATTCTGAACCCTCAATCGAGGTTTAGAGACCCCACTCGTTCTCTCCCACACCTGCATTCTAAGCAACCAACAAATTGAACTGAGGTACCTCTATGTCGCCAGTGTTCTCATTTTTTTTTTTTTTTAATATGCAGCTTTCTTTCCTTGGACTAATCATGTCTGACTTTTCCCATGGCTACTTCTCCAGTTTTTCTTTTAATAATAAAAACAAACAAACAAACAAAAAACAACACAAGGGGCTCCTGGGTGGCTTGGTCGGTTGAGCATCTGCCTTCAGCTAGGGTCATGATCCCAGGGTTCTGGGATCGAGTCCTGCATCGGGCTCCCTGCTCAGTGGGGAGTCTGCTTCTCCCTCTGCATGCCGCTTTCTCTCTCTCTCTCTCTGACAAATAAATAAATAAAATTAAAAAAAAACCGCACATGACATCAGGTATACCCTCTTCACAAATGTTTTAGTGTACACTGTAGTACTGTTAACTATAAGCATGATGTTGTACAGCTTTTCATCTTGCATGACTGGAACTCTATAGCACTGAATGGGAACTCTGCGTCATTCTACTCTCTTCCTCCATGAGACTGACCTCTTAAGGTACCTCATATGAATGGAATCCTGCAGTATTTGTCATTTATGGCTGGCTTCCGACATTTATTACAGTGCCCTCAAGTTTCTTCCAGGTTATAGCATATGACAGGGTTTTCTTCATTTTATGCCCAAATCACATTTCTCCTCTAGTTTTTCTTTCTTTCTTTTCTTAAATGCTTTTCTTTTTTTTTTAAGGAAGCTCTACACCCAATGTGAGGCTTGAACTCACAACTCTGAGATCAAGAGTCATAAACCCTATCTACTGAGCCAGTCAGGCACCCCTCCTCCAGTTATTCTTAAGTCGTGATTAACAAAGCACTTACATTTGTCTTGTTACAGCTCCTAGTGTTTAAGTATTTATTCAACTTTATTGTGTTTGCCTATTTGCCTATCTTTCTCCTTTTCTAATTTTAAAGCTTATTCAATTCTGTCTGTTGCTCCTAATACAGTGCTTGGCACACATTAGACAGTCAATAAATGGTGTCACATTAATGAGAACCTTAGGAACATTTTTGGAGGGGAATGTGAGAATGGGCCAGCTTTCTTAAGTACCTGACAATCAAATATTTAATGAAAACCTACTGTGTCTTCACTCAATAAAGGATAATTTAGTGGGCAGTTCATGACTGTAAATACCTCTAGAGCAGGAAAAAAAAAAAAAGTGAAAAAGAAAGCAATAGGTGGGGCTAAAGTTAAGATCTGTTGTGCTCCACGTCTCAGACTGGCCAATGTTTTCCATCCCCGCTGCACATTAGAATTACCAGTAACTTTTTTATACCCTTGATAATTCCCCACTCTAGACCAATTTAGACAACAAATTGAAGGAGAAGCTATGGAACCTGAGCATCCTCCTCAAAGTACTCCATTCTTGCTTGAGGGGCTGGAACACACTTCTTGTTATATTCTAGGGACTGGAGTGGCATTCCTTGCTTCAGAAAGGTTATAAAAAGCTACAATTTACCACTGTTGAGATCAGTGGCTTTAAGACAAATCTCAGCTATAGGGAGGTGGGCATAACACATACATAGCCAGTGACCAGAAACTGAAACATACTTTTCTCCTGCTGTGAGGTAAATATTGCAGTATTAGTGATTCAACAATGGGGACCCAAATCCAAGTAATCAATATAAAATGTGTATTTCTGTGATGTTAACCAGAACATACTGGTGGAAGCAATACAAATTTGTTAGAATATGTGGATTGAATGCAAAAAGAAAAAAACTCAAACAAACATATCTCCTGTCCAACATGAGCTTATAAATCATGATAAAATTTAGGGGCGCCTGGGTGGCTCAGTTGGTTAAGTGCCTGCCTTCGGCTCAGGTCATGATCCTGGAGTCCCGGGATCGAGTCCCGCATCGGGCTCCCTGCTCAGCGGGGAGTCTGCTTCTCCCTCTGACCCTCCCCCCTCTCATGCTCTCTCTATTTCATTCTCTCAAATAAATAAATAAAATCTTAAAAAAAAAATCATGATAAAATTTAATACTAGCAAATATATCTGCATTAACAAGAAATATAGCTGCACATCAAGTCATAACGTGAAAACATTATACATAAAATTAAAATAACACAGCAGATAAAATAATTTTAATACTTTTAAATAAGTATTATACTTATTCTAATGCTTTTAAAGAAGTTTAAAAATAATTTTTAAAGTGATTAAATTTAGAAATAATAACAACAAAAAATAAATATGTCCTTTAGATACTGATAATATAGATATTGGTCCTTAGATATTAGATATTGGTAGTTATAATAAAGAACTAAGTAAAATGTTTTATAGTGAAAAATACTGTCATTTAAATTAAAAAAATTCTCAGTAGATATTACTGATTTCAGACTGGACAAGTTAAAAGGACATTTAGTGAATTGATAAATTTACTGAGGAAATCACCCAGAAGTTAACACAGAAGATAAAACTGATGGAATATATTGGAGAAGGAGTTAGATATATGAAGAATAGATAGATCAAAAAACCCACCATTTGTCAAATAGGAGTTCAGAAGTATAGGGGAGAAGGAAAAGTAGAAAAACATTACATGAAGAGGATTTTCTGGAAGGGAAGATCACAACTTTGAAAATGAAAAGTCTACTGAATATCTGACAGGATAGAGGAAATAGATCCACATCTAGACTCATAATAGTGAAATATATAACATAAAGAATAAAGAGAAGATATAAAAACTATCAGGAAGAAGATTGTGCCTATAATGAAATTTAAATTGAAAACAGACTTCTGATGAATAGAAAAATATCCTCAAGTGTTAAGTTATGTATCTGTCAGCCTAAAATTCTAGTCAGCCTAACCATCTTTAAAGAAAAAAAAAAACTTTAAAAGAGAAGACATTTTTAAACATAAGCAGAGTAAGTTATCATACATAAATCTCCACAGTATGAACTACTAATGAATATCAATAAGAAAAAAGGACACTGAGAGAGAAAATGACATAAAATAAATGATATACATAAAACTGAAAACAAAACAGTGCATATCATGTATGTATGTGTGTATGTATATATACACAGATATAACAATAATATACACATTATGTATATACATATATAACAATTAATTACAAGTATATCAAATTTAAATATAATTTTGAATATAAGTATTCTAAAAGGATAGCATAATCTTTATATCAAATATACCAAAACAATAGACTTAATCATGCAAAGAAAAGTTACAGATTAAATGTTAAAAAATTGATGTCTTAAGTGAATAAAAATTCTTGTCATATATTAGAACCACAAAGGATTAACCCAGCAATAAAAAAGAAAATCCATCATGTTAACATATTAAATAAAAAAATAAATGCATCATGATATATGAAGAAAAATCATTTAATCAAGTTCAATTCTTATTTGCAATGAAAAGAAACCTCCAAAAAACTAGAAATAGAAACTTTATTAGGAAACCTCATGAAAAAGATCTGTTGAAATTCAATAGAAAATATACTTAATGGGAAAACTTTAGAAGAACTTTTAGTATTATCAGAAAGAAGTGGTAGATGCCTGCTATCACCTCCATTTTTCAACATTGTAATGGAGATAGGAGCTTTGGAAGTAAGAAAAATATATTGGATTTAAAATAATTAGAAGCAACATGGCAAAAGTGCCTATAAAATTTGGATAATCTGATGATAAACTATAAGAAAGTTTAGTAAGTTCAAAAAAATAAAAATAATTTACAGAATTCAAAGACATTCCTATACAGTAGTAAATATAATTTAGTTTATAGCTAAAATGTTCAGTTTAGAATTGTAGCAAGTATAAAATACTCACTATATGAAGAAAACTACTAACGGATACATTAAAACAAAACCTACATGATGTACTATATGTTGGCTAACTGAACATAATAATAAAAAATAAAATAAAATCTCATTTTAAAAAAACCTACATAAATATGAAGATATAATATTTTCATTGATGAAGAGACTTACTATGATAAATTTCCTTCATCTTAAACTTACTCAGTGTAATTCCTACATAAAATCTATTGGTTTTCTTTCCTTTTTCCTTAACCTAATTGAACAAATTAAACTCAGAATTCCATAGAAGAATAAATGAGTGAAGAGACATAAGACAATTTGGAGGAACAAAGGATTTGATATTTATTATGTCATTAGTCTACAATCAAGTAGAGATTTAAAATATACCCTGTTGGGCTGCCTAGGTGGCTCAGTGGGTTAAATGTCCCAACTCGATTTTTGGCTTGGGTCATGATCTCAGGTCCTGAGATTGAGCCCTGCATCAGGCTCCATCTCTATATATGCCCTGTTGTTTCTTCTGTTGTTGATTTTAGCCATTCTGGGATAGATGTGAGGTGACATTTCATTGTAGTTTTGATTTGCATTTCCCTGATGATCAGTGATGTTGAACATCTTTTCATGTGTCTGTTGGCCATCGATATGTCTTCTATGGAAAAATGTCTATTCATGTCATTTGTGCATTTTAAAGTGGATTATTCATTTTTTGAGTGTTGAGGTTTATAAGTTCTTTATGTATTTTGAATACTAACCCTTTAGCAGATATGTCATTTGCAAATATTTTCTCCCATTCCATAGGTTGCTTTTGGTTTTGTTGTGTTAGCAAAGATATGGAGAAAGGGGAACCCTCTTGCACTATTGGTGGGAATGCCAAATGATGCAGTCACTCTGGAAAACACTATGGAGTTTCCTCAAAAAGTTAAAAATAGAACTACCCTACAATCCAGCAATTGCACTACTAGGTATTTACCCAAAGAATACAAAAATACTAATTCAAAGGGATACATGCACCCCAATGTTTATAGCAGCATCATCTACAATAGCCAAATTATAGAAATAGCCAAGTGTCCATCGACAGATGAATGGATAAAGAAGAGGTGGAATACACACACACACACACACACACACACACACACACACACACACAGAGGAATATTACTTAGCCATAAAAAAGAGTGAAATCTTGCCATTTTCAATGACATGGATGGAGGTACAGAGTATTATGTTAAGTGAAACAAGTCAGAGAAAGACAAATACCATATGATTTCACTCATGGAATGTAAGAAGCAAAACAAATGAGCAAAGGGGAAAAAGAGAGAGAGGCAAAACAAGAAACAGACTCTTAACTATAGAGAACAAATTGATGGTTACCAGAGGGGAGATGGATAGGGGAATGGGTTAAAAAGGTGATGGAGATCAAGGAGTGCACTTGTTGTGTTGAGCACCTGAGCATCGGGTGTAGTATGGAAGTGCTGAGTCACTATACTGTACACTTGAAACTAATATTACACTCTATGTTAACTAACTGGAATTTATGTAAAAACTCCAAAAAATATACCCACAAAAATATGAAAACTTTTTATATGAGAGAAGTAACAATACACATAATTAGAGGCTAAATTGTTATAAATAAATGTTTCCAGAAGAAATGATTATTCATGTATATAATTTCAGATTCCTGGATAATAGCACATGTAAAAATAAAATTCAGATCAATTACCTCACCATAAAATTCAAAACATTGAATAATTCAGGAAAATATTGCAAAATGTCTTCATGATATTTGAGTAGTAAATAGTTTCTTTTTTTTAAAGATATTTTATTTATTTATTTGTCAGAGAGAGAGAGAGAGAAAGAGCACAAGCAGGGGGAGCGGCAGGCAGAGGGGGAGCAGGGAGCCCAATGCGGGACTTGATCCCAGGACCCCAGGATCATGACCTGAGCCAAAGGCAGAAGCTTAACGGACGAAGCCACCCAGGTGTCCCTAGTTTCTTAAACACCATACAAAATGCACTATTAGGCAATGCATTGACAAATCTGATACATTAAAATTTAATTTCTGCAATGAGATGGTTTGGGAAAAAATATTCTTAACATGCGTATTTAACAGAAGTGTAGTAATAACTCTTAGATATCAATATGAAAAGGAGAAATAATTCAGTAAGAAAAAGTTCCAGAATATGAACATATAAGGATACCAGAAAGACTTTAATAAAAGATCCTCAAGAGCACTAGTAATTTGTGAAATGCAAATGAAATAAATAAGATCCTGCTTCACACCAATCAGACTGGCAAAGTTTTAAAAGTAAAATAAGTTTAGAATTACCTGCTTATACTAAATGTAGACAAGCATGTGGATAAGGGAAAAACATCATTTAAGGGAGCATACATTTGTAAAATCACAGTAGAGTTCAATTTGGTACTATAAATGAGATTTAAATATGTGTATTGAGCATGACTGATTTGTTTCCCTACTAGTTATATACACTAGATGAGCTCTTCTCAAGCACTATTGTATAGAAGAATGACCTGAAGAACATGTTCAAACAAAAATTCCATGACTCCACTTGTACAGATTATGATTTAGGAAGTTTGAGCTTAAGTCTGATACTCACTTCTAAGAGGCTCCCGGATGAGGCTAAAGTTGCTGCTACAAATCTTGGGCGGGCCCCAGCAATTGTGTTTAGGAAGTTTTGCAGGTTTTCCATGTGCAGGATGAAGTTTGAGGATCACAGTTCTAGAGAAAGCTTTCCACATAGTCACAGGGAGATAGGTTCAGGGATGTTCTTTGTAGCACAAAGTTTATTCAAACTAAAAGCCCATCAGCTAACATATGGTTGAAGTAAACTCTATTACAATAAAAAACAAAATACTATAAGGCAGTTAAAATGAATAAAATAGAGGCACATTGAAAAGAACAAATAAATACATCTCAAAAACTTAAGACGGGATCAAATTTAAATGATTGATATAATTTGTCCCTCATTTGTGTTATTTGTTTTAAAAACCCACATATAAGGGTGCCTGGGTGGCTCAGTTGGTTAAGCATCTGCGTTTGGCTCAGGTTATGATCCCAGGGTCCTGGGATGGAGTCACACATCGGGGTCCCTGCTCAGCAGGGAGCCTGCTTCTCCCTCTCCCTCTGCTGCTCCCCCCTGCTTGTGCTCTCCTGCTCTCTCTCTGTCAAATAAAAAATAAATAAATAAATAAATAAATAAATAAATAAATAAATAAATAAGTAAGTAAGTAAATACCCACATATAAAACTATCTTTTTATGCAAACATATAAGTAAAAAAATATATCCATAGAAACTATATACTCTTACTCGAGGATACTGGCTTTTATTAAGGAATTAAGGAAAGGTACTCTTCAGAATTTTGGACTTCATCTGTAATGTTACGTTTCTTTTTTTAAAAATTTTTTTAAAGATTTTATTTATTTGACAGAGAGAGAGAGAGCGAGAGAGGGAACACAAGCAGGGGGAGTGGGAGAGGGAGAAGCAGGCTTCCCGTGGAGCAGGGAGCCCAATGAGGGGCTCCATCCCAGGACCCTGGGATCATGACCTGAGCCGAAGGCAGACACCTAACGACTGAGCCACCCAGGTGCCCCAAGTAATGTTGCATTTCTTAAGACCAAACAAACCAAAATATGTAATATTAATGCCAAAATATTAAGTTTTATAGAAGGAAGGTTTGGGGTTCATGAGTGATAATTATGTTGTTTTCTTTATATATGAATATTTGAATTATTTCAGAATAAAAGTAATAAAAGACATAAAAAGTCAATTCCTAAAAAAAAAAGGAGAACAATTTAAGGGTCAGATAAAAGTTTTCACAGAGTCATGGAGAGAGAATTCATGGTCTATAACTCTGAAGCTTCACCTGGACTCATGCCTTCTGGGCATTCCTCATTTATTTTCATGAAAGAACAGGTTATTATTTGATAAATTCCTAGCTGCCTCAGACTTCCCCTTACAAATGTACAGGTGTCATGAAATATTCACATGCACTTTCTGTGTCTTTATACAAAAGGCTTTTAAAAGAAATTTTTCCTTATTGTGCTTCTTGAAAGTGAGGGTGACATTAGCCAAAGTACTGAAAACCAAACCAGAAACTAAAAGAGGACCCTGAGTAGTAACAGCCTTTATAAGAAACACATTTGTGGTCCTCATAGTGAATAATACAACTTTTCAAATGGTTAAAAAAAAAAAGAGCGTGTTAGACAAAACACATCAACAAAGCCTCAGTTATTATAAATACACTTCCTGCTAATTTTATTTTCCATTTATTGTATCAAAATCAGTGAAAATAATTTAGGATCATCTGGTGGAGCATAGTAACATGTAGAGCAAATAAAATTTGAGATTCTTGAGATACGGTTTGAAACTCTGCCATGTATTTATTACATGGATAATATGTATATATCTGAACCTTAAATTCCTTATCTCTAAAAGGAAAATAAAACTTACTTTTAATTATTGTGGTGATAATTAGGACTCTTACATGCAGTGCATTCAGTATATGATAAAAATCAAGTGCTAAAGTTGTGGAGTAAAATTTGAAATTTCATGGAAACAATGTAGTTCAGATGGAAAATATGCAGTTCAGATGGAAAACTTTCTCTTTTTTTTTAAAGATTTTATTTATTTTTTGACAGGGAGAGAGATAGCGAGAGCAGGAGCACAAGCAGGGGGAGTGCGAGAGGGAGAAGCAGACTCACCGCTGAGCAGGGAGCCCGATGCGGGGCTCTATCCCAGGCCCTGGGATCATGACCTGAGCCGAAGGCAGATGCTTAACCAACTGAGCCACCCAGGAGCCCCAGATGGAAAACTTTCTTAATATCTCAACTGATTCTATTGTTTTTTTAATCATTTTGTATTTTTATAATCCTATCCCATATTAGTGAGTATAGATCCATAAATGGTATACTTATTCTCCATATAGCTAATGACTGCTTAAGATTAAAGGAAATTTTTCTTATGATTCAATAATTTCAGAGATTGCTATTGCTCACATATTGTTTATGGGGTCAAATCAAAGAAATTATTTTGCATGGATGTTATTAACACACTAGAGGAAAAATTTTATCTTTGCAAATGAGCAGGAAACTATTAAACAGATAATTAACACTAGTGATATTTTACAGCAGAGAAAGGGGAATAAAATCATCATTGAGGGAACTATTTTCATTGCAATGTTCACAAAAGGAGTAAAATGGAAATCTAGAACACTAAAGAATTGAGGATTCTAGAAATCTTGAAGCTCCTATTTGATTCTTTGCTGAGTAATATTAATAAAATCATTTAGGCATAGTCAATGGATCAAATCCTGTGGAAATAAACTATAAGCACAAATAGTTGATTATTTTGATTAAAATAATAATTTCTAATGAACTTCGGACCAAATGACTATTCTTTTTTTTTTTTTTTTTTTTCTTTTCTTCCTTTCTTTTTTTATTAATTTTTTTTATTGTTATGCTAATCTCCATACATTACATCATTAGTTTTGGATATAGTGTTCCATGATTCATTGTTTGTGCATAACACCCAGTGCTC